>NW_024498352.1:0-134485 GCF_017590055.1 Onychostruthus taczanowskii | reverse complement strand
CCCCCCCCCCTTATTTTCTCCAAAATGAAGGGCAAATGTGTATTGCATCGGTGTGCAGGCTAAATCATTCCTATTTAGAGTGAGCTAATGTTCTCTTTAGAAGTTTATTGTTGCTCTCCTATGTCATTTGCACTTGTGCTGTCATCAAAGGAACTGGAGACATAGAAGTGTAACTGTTACCAGAGAAATTAAATTACTGTGTTGGCTGAGCAAAGACAGAACTCTTCATTCACCCTTTTAATGTGAAGGACAAACTAGAAGTCATGGTCTAGCTGCCTTTCTGTTGCATATATAAAGTGTCAGTGTGTCATAAAGCTTTTTGCAAATGCAGAAAGGCTGACTTTTGTAATGTCAGGAGTAGAAGGAAAATTGCTTACCTTGTAATTTGATGAGGTTAATATTAGCATGAATGCATTTTGATTGGTCTAGAATAGAATAAAACATGAGGTTATCCGACTAGATTGTTTTTTGTGTAAACCTTCCAATGCAGACAGCCAATAGGAAAGAAATTACAGAAACCTGTCAAAGTCACAGAATAAATTGCTTCTGATCCCCAACATCATCTCAGAATCTAAAAAGAGCCTTATCTTCAAAAACAACCAGCATGAATTTTGATGCAGAAGTATTGCTCATTATTTATCACAGCTAATGATCACTGTATTCTCCATTTAAATGTATCACATTGTCCAGTTAAACAGTAAAATACAGTATGTTATATATATACTATATAACAGGTATTATACAGTATAACAGCTGGCCTGGTACTGACTGAGTGATTACACACCAGAAGCCATGAAGAGCTAACACTTCATGCCAGAAATGGGACAGATACCTTTAGGTGCAATGCTGTCATGTTGAATCTAAACTGTCCCCAAGTCTTGATCTAGCACTGGACACTGGCAGTGTCTTTTTCTAGGTATTGTAGTTCTTTTAGTTCTAGATAGTAGTCCTTGTATTTAGCTGTGTCAGCTCTGACTTGATACTGTGTGCTGTGCCATAGGCACACCCACAGAAATACTGAAGCTGAAAAACATCAGAAAAAAATCAAGGTCTTCAGAAGTTGATTCCAGCCATACTGACTCATCTGGTAAGTGTATCTTGACTTGCCCCAGGAAACAAGCTTAGAATATTTTCTGTCAGTGACCTGTGTGCAAGAGAGGCAAGGAAGGATCTGCTGTGTTTCTATACCCTTAGCTTATGTTGAAGAGAAGGTCATGGCAAATTCTAATTTCTGTTTTTATAATCGTATTTTAGGTGTGAATTCTAGAGGTTGGAAGTCGAGGAGAGAGCAAAATTTCACTGCAAGGTAACAGCCTTTGTAGACAACACACAGAGTGGATTACTGACCTACAAGGAAGAGTAATGGATCTCAGGTATCTGTTACCTAAAATATAACTTCTCATTGCTTACGGGACACATGGGACACCATAGAGAAGCGGACTCCATATGACTATGTAAGACAAACAACAAGCAACTTTTTATTTTGTTGCTATTACATATATCCCAATCCAGATTAATCCTACTCTTTCAGTGATGCATCTTTTTATGTTGTTTTACCAATCTGTCACAAAACTGAAAGCTTCTTTATGAAATCATTCAATCACTTCTTCATATCCCCTCTGTTTTATGGGTCTGTTGAAATGATTCGTAGACTTGCAGAAAGTTATTTCTTCATATTGCTTTAAAATAACACTCCAGGTCTTTGTGCTTGGTTAATGAAAAAACAAAAAATTCTAAAAATTTTTGGTGTTTAGGATCAAGTATCATAACAAATCCTTCTGAAAATAGTATTCCTGTTAGAAGTTTCATCATTGTGATCAAAAATCACTAACTTACTAGTTACTTAAAAATCAACTTATATATTGTATATATCACATGCATAAAGCAAGGCTAAAGAGAGAATCAAAAAAGAAAAATCAAGGTGGAAGGGTGGAAGGGTGGATAAGAAACAAATCTGTACATTTATTCTTTGATTTCAGTGTTTAATTAGGCTTATCTTGCTGTATCTGAATGTTGGTAATTTTATTTGTCTTTTTGAGTTAAAAACATCAGAATACTTAATTAATTGGGTTTTTAGCAAGTTGCTAATGAATGTCTCCAACTCCTATGTCCATTGAAATTAATCCCCAAACTCTTGTGGGATTGTTGTCATCTACATGAGTGAACAACAGAAACTTTTCAAAATTAAGCCTTTGTGTGATTGTACTGTTCCGCCTGCTCTCTATCTCAAAACAGTGGATCATGAGGGACAAAATGTTGACAGTCAGTGGCTTGAGGATCAATCCATTAAAATTGAAAATAAAAAAAAAGACTTAATGTGAGTAGCAAAATAGTTTGATCTTAAAGTTCGGCCTAGAACAATATGTTGTATTTGCAAACTCTTATTTAGGGATGGCGTGTTCTTGGATTGTTTTTTCTTTCTGTATGATCACAATGAGACTATGGAAAAACACGGACTGTGCAAATTGCTGGCAGTGTGTTAATAATGAATTTGATTCTCCTCAATCTGTGCTTATGAAATTTTCTTCTTGTCATCTCAGTAGGTAAGGGAAACAGATAAGATTTCAATCAAACACCATTTCTTATACAAACCAGTGTCTATATTTGAGTATAATGTTTACACTGAAATGCTCTACCAATACTGACACAAAGAAATTGAATGAAACCTGTTTTTCTAGAATTATTGCTAATCAGTATGCCTCTCTATATATAAATATATATATATATATATATATATATACATATACACCAGCAGTCGATAGTGATTCTGCATATATATCTGTGAAAATTAGTGCATTATTATTTATGTTACCTTGTTTTGAAAATTGCCTTGTATTGTTTTACCAGGAGAAAATGGCTCACAACCAGCATGTCCTGTATCAGTTGCTGAAGGCCTTGTGTTATGCCTGCTTAACCTTATAACCTATAAAGTTGGTAGGAGAAAATTTAACCATAGACTGAATGACTGTGTGTGGCTCCTTTTATATAGAGGTGTTGGGGGCTGGGTTTTCTTTCCTTTTCTTTCCTTGTTACTTGTGGAATTGCTAAAAAGCACTGATGGCTGGGTGCTTGAGAGGTGAGGAGGGGGAACTCCTCTGATTTTTGGGAGTTTCTCTCGGGGGACAGATACCCCAAGAATAGAAGCACGTAAAAGGATGGGGGCTGGGGCAGCTGCAGAGCTCTCTCATTCTCTCTGGGCTTTGGGGGAGGACAGTCGAACCCGAAGTCTGGGGAATGAAATTCTCTGCCACTGCCATAACCAGCCGGGAGCTGCCTTTCTTCTGCTGCTGGGCCCTGCATCCCCTGCTGCAATTTTCAGCTACCCCAGCAAAGCCTCTGATACATCTCATCCACTGCCCCAGCATTTCTGCTCATTCCTGCTGTTCCAGCTTGGTGCTCCTCGGAGTCCTGCTGGGGCACGAGGATCAACTGCCATGGGGTTTGTGAAGCGAACCCTCTTCTCCATCCCTTCCCGTCTCAGCTGAACCACCATGACAGCACGCCCCCCGAGATCGCACCACAGCGCCCCCTGCAGCCCCGGGGGAGTCACCGCACCTGCCCTGCCCAGCGGGAGCTGCCAGCGCCCCTGCCGGCTGTGACCGGAACTGCACCCAAGGGGAAAGCGCCGCAGCCCAGGAGGCTGGGACTGGGTTTTTGGTTCTGTTTGGTATTAATGCTGTAGTCATTGTTATTTGTTTGCTTTATTATACACACTAGTAAAGAACTGTTATTCCTATTCTCATATCTTTTTCTTTGCCTGAGAGCCCCTTAATTTCAAAATTATAATAAATTGGAGGGAGGGGGTTTACATTCCAAAGGAGGCTCCTGCCTTCCTTTGCAGACACCTGTCTTTCAAACCAAGACAAGAGGGAATAAAAGTTGGGAGCAAGAGTGGCCAATATGTATCTTAGAAAGAAGTAAATCAGCTGAGAGGAATCTATATGACTGCTACAGAGACAAAATATCTGTCCCTTGCTGGTAACTTTACCTGCTTCATACTGTAAGATTTTAGGTGTTTAACATCCCAGACAGCCCAGGACAGAGTACAGTGTGCTCCTGAGAACAACTCAGTTATTCCTGAGAAAACACTTCTTCCAAGCTCCAAGAAGTGGTCACTTCATAAAGGCCTTCCAGTGCTCTGATAAAAGAAAATGTATTAGATAGTGTACCTGTCAATGTATTTCAACTAATTTTCCATTTGGCAGGGATAATGGGGATAATTGAAGCACTGCAATTCATTTCTTCATGAGGAAAAGTCTGGGGCACATAAAAAGCTGCAGTCATGTTCTAATAAAGAAAATTATTATTAGAATTGCATATATCTGGCAACTATTTAGATTTTAAAAATCTGCTACTTGCCTATTACACTCTGAAAAGTAAATTCCTTTATTCTGTTGAAGTTCAATATTTTGGTGCACAATACAGTCAAAATGTATTCATTCCTGTATAACAGGTAACTGAAGAAATACTATTTTTAAAAGTTCATTGAGTTGCTGAGCTTTTATGTATACTTGCTTCTTTCAGGTTTTTATTAATAGAGATACTAGAATTAAAGAGAATTTTATTCAGGGTAGTGTTCATCCTCTAATGCTATGTCCAGTCTGGAGTCATCTTAGTTGAGACATGACTCTGTTTTTCAAGGTGATCAGAGGTAAATATTAAAGTAGTAACAAGAGAGGGTGGACTTACATACTCCTCAGTAAAAAAACCCTATCAAAATAAAACCTTCAAACTTCCAAAACACTGACTACAAAAAAAGAGACTTTGCTAAGTATCCTTTCCATTTTCTCCCTTCTGAAGTGATTATTTTTTTCGTACTGACTTAGCATGAGACAAACTGGATTGAAAAGGTGGAACTCTTGGAAAAACTGGGCTACAAACAACGTAAAGTAACATTTTCTCTTCCTGTTATTAAAACTGTAATTATAAGCATTAGTAAATATCAGAAATAGAAATAGAAATAGAAATAGAAATAGAAATAGAAATAGAAATAGAAATAGAAATAGAAATATCAAACACTGCCATTGAATTAATTTGTCAGGACAAGATCTAAAACACTTTTATGTTTGCCTGTGTGCATATGTGAATTCTATGTGACACTGCAAATTGCAGCTGAGTTTTTTTTTAGGAGAGTAGAATCTGAAGTTTTCACAAATTTAATGCTGGGAAACTCACAAGACTGCCAAAGTTATTTCTCTCTCAGATTTCCCCCTTAAATAATGGTTTATTTTTTAATCAAAGAAGGAAGATATCAAGATGATCTATCATCTCATGGTCATTTTCTGATACATGCAGCAACATGGCCCAAAGCGTTATTACAATCACAAGGTCAAGCATGTCAGAAATGTAGCCTGAAGAACACTGCTTCCCTTGTGATTGAAACACTAGATAAGTAATTAATTTACTGCCTATTATGCATTAAATTTTGGACAATTAGCCATGGTGTGTTCTCTAACACTATCTGATAGCGTAATTACAATGGCAGTAAGGAAATATGTTTTATCTTTACTGTTCAATGTACAGAGATCTGCTCTATGAAATGAAGTCCCTAGCAACACAATCTGAAATAAATAAGGGCTGGAGATCTTTTTCCTTTTTAATGCCTTTATTAAAAAAATCAGCTCAAGTGGGGAGAAACCGACGGGTCATGCCCACTCCGCTGCTGCTCCCAAAAGTGGCACGGAGGAGGAGGATGATGCAGCTGGGTCCACTGGTATGCAGGCAGAGCTGAGGCTTCTGTCCTCATGAGAGATTAGAAGATACCATCTTTTTCAGTCTGACATTCGAGGTCTGCTTTCTAGTTGACCTCTCCTTAAGTTAGGGTAAGAGGCAAAGAGGATCCCAGCCAACATGGGATCAAGTTCCTCACCTTTAGACATCACTTAGATCTCTTAATTCCATGACGGCTCATTGTTTTTAGGGGGTTCTTTTGCAAGATTTGGTGAGGGGGCTTCCTCATTTGCATACTAGCTCTGACGTCACCTTCTCCCCCCCTCCCCCCCCACCACTACCTGCAGCCTCAGGTGTCATCATTTCCCTGGAAACAACAGAGGGACACTTCAGCTGACTTTTAACTATTAACAGGTAACTGAAGAAAAACTATTAACAACAGGTGATTACAACATTAAGTTATTAACAGCAATTGGTTTAACTTGTTAACTCTGCATCTTAAAAAAAATGGACAACTTTTCTACTCCTAACACAGTCCATTATATATCTGGATTTAATTCCTAAGGCATTTTTTACTCAAGCTTTCCACAGGAATGTTGAATACTTCTAAATGTCTACCAGAGCATAACAAGTTCAGCAATACTACCCCTGTGTATAATGCTAATAATTTAGGTTAATAAATCTTGTTTTCTCAGTAATTTGTTTGTTTTGGACAGCTTTATAAAATTTTGCAAATTAATAAAAAGGGAATTAAGAAAAATTAAGAAAATTACTTTCTGATGTCCAACACATCTTCATACAACATATGTCAGTATTTGAAAAAAAAATTGCATAGAAAACACTATTAATTTTTCATCTGTAGATCAATGAATTAATCTTCCCTATTGTTTTGTGGTTCTTAAGGATATCTGGAATGACAAATACTGCACAGTACAAAGAGATCTGTCAAACCAGTATTTAAACACAAATTTTTACAATAGCTTATGGAAAAAGAAGTCAATGAACAAAGAATCCTTTCATTAAACAAGAACTCTCAATACTGGGATAACAAGTCTTTGTTTGCAAGCATTTCTTATTTCTTTTGCTTTAGAAGAATAGAAAAATAAATCCTCCTTATTGTATTTCATTGAGAAAAGCAATTAAGAGTTTACGGTTCCTATTCGTGGGTTCAGTTTGCAAGACCTACTTGCAAAGAGTTTCTGAATGAAAGTACATCTGCAGTACTTGTTAAACAAAACAAGAGTCAAGGCAATAATCTAGGTTCAACACGTGAAAATCATGGCATAATTAATTTCCCTGAGAACACTATTGTTATAGGTAAAAATGAAATATGCCCAATTCTAATTAAAAAAACAAAAAAGAATTTTATCATGACCGTGACACAGTCCTGACAGCCAACAATCAAACTGACAGTGCAACACCCCCGGGAGATAGGCTGGGTGGACGTGGATTTGGCCTCTATCGCACCAAATCCCCCTTCATCCACACTGGCTCCTCCAAGGGAACAGTTCTTACACTCTTTATTCTGCCCGCGGCAGGGTTCCTTTGTCTCTTTTTAGAGTTGGTTCTTTTCTTCAGTCTGAACTGCACAAAAAGCCTTGTCAGGGAATAGATTAATGCTTCTCCCCCGATTCCCAGAATCCTGTATTCAGGTGGCAGGTGTTGATGGCCCTGGTTATCTCAGATGGGTATCTTTGGGGGACATCATCTCTGGGCATCTCTGGATACATGCCTCTGTGAACGACCATCTCCTGTGCAGCCCAGGTTTCCTTCCTATGTAAATGTCCTGGTATCTCCTTGCCAGCTCACGGTTTCGCCATCCTGAGAATGAAATCCCTACCCCCCCCGCCCCCCACCCCTTTTTATAGCCAGTTTGGTTCATATATTTTATAGAAGTCTATATTTTATCTGCACAAATTGTTAACTATATCCCTAACAACTATGTTACAAAAAAACCAGTACATAACCACAGACTACTGCACATAACATATAATGAACAAAATGATTGACACAATTTCATACCAGGTCCTTTCTGGTCATAGATTTATATCATAGTTTTCATGCAGTTTTGTAGAAAAAAAAAATAAAGCAGAGTTTTATCTAATATCGTCATGTATTTTCATCCTCTTTCATGCTATGAAGGACCTGTCAGTTCAATGTTGTTTGGTGTGGACTCAAGTTCGTAGCAAGGAGTAAGCATACTTTGAAGGAGTATTGTGCAGCTGTGATAAACCAGAAACAGAACAAGTCATCCAGTAAACAGTGTCAGAGACTGAATGTTATAATTTATGGCTTAAATATCTTCAGGAAGATTTTTTGCATATTATAGCAAAACTGTATTACAAAAGCTGCACAGAAACCACTACACTCAACAGGCCCTCTGAGTGAGGCCCTGAACTTCTTGCTGACTGAGATAAGGTGACTCAGGTCTGGGCTGGGGGAAAAGAATACTTTCACAGAGGGATCAAGCTTAGCATCTGTGGGGTGGAAACCATAGCCCCAGGGCTATCAGCTGCCAGGGTTGAACAGACCCTTACACCACCAGGTGGGGAAAGGACAGGTTTTTGGGTGTGTGGTGAAAAAGCCTCAGGTCCAAGGCTGTTCATGCCCATCCTCTGCTCTGCAGACCAGCTCAGCTGTGAGGCCCCTTCAGCTCTGGAAAAACCACATCCAGCTGAAGGGCAGCAGTGGGAATGCCATGGCCCATCAAAGGCCAGCCCCCACAAAGGGGTCCTCTGACCCTGGACCAGAGCACTGCAAATGATGCAACAGATCCTCAGTGCCAAACTTAGCCTCCCCAAAAGAGACACCTGGGTGTTGCCACCTGGCCCAAATGTGTATTAATCCACAGAATTTTCATTGCAGTGCGCTGCAGGGGACTCTCACCACCAAGAAAACCAAATGGAGGGGAGCAGTGAGACATCTGTGGGACCCCTGAGAGGGTGATATGCTTCCACCTAACCCATGTCACTCTCTCCCTGTTCCTCAACCCCCCATACACACCTCTTTTTCATTTTTTATTTTCTTTTTTTTTTCACTTTTTGTCTTTTTCTCTTTCTCTCTTTTTCTTTTTCCTCTTCCCCTCTCTTTTTCTTTTTCTTTTTCTTTTCTTTTTCTTTTTCTTTTTCTTTTTCTTTTTCTTTTTCTTTTTCTTTTTCTTTTCTTTTTCTTTTTCTTTTTCTTTTCTTTTTCTTTTTCTTTTTCTTTTCCTTTTTCTTTTTCTTTTCCTTTTTCTTTTCCTTTTTTTCTCTCTTTATCTTTTTTCTCTTTTCCTCTGTTACTATTAAATAAAATATATCCTTTTTTTTTGCCCCAATGTTACAAGTAAAAATTGATCCAGCCAATTAAATAAAAAATAAAAATAAAATTTATTCATGACTGATCTACAGTTTTGACAGCCAACAATCAAAAAGTAGAGCCGACCCCGGGATCGGAGGAGGTGAACTATGGTCCAGCCTCTATCGCACCAGATTTCCCTGTTCACCATCGAGGCCTGGCAGAGTTCGGGTTTCACACTCTTTTTCTTGTCCACAGCAGAGTCCCTTTGTCCCCTCCTGGAGTTCATCATATTCATGCAGCGTCTATTCTCTGTCCTGTGCTGGACAAAGCCACATGCGGGAATTAATGTGTATCGGTCTCCAGTTCCCAGAATCTTTCATTCAGATGTATGTTCTTGATGGTCCTGTCTGTCTGAGGTGGACATCTACATGGGCCATCATCACCCAGCGTTCTCATGGTCGTTCCATCGGGGAGTGCCCATCTCCTGTGCGGGCTAGGTTTTCTTCGTATATTAATGATGTACCTCCTTCCTGGCTGAGAGCTGTCCTGTGTGGCAATCACCCTCTCCCCTCGGCTGGCATGATCTTAAAGCTTTATCTTATATTACATTAATAAACTTATATTTCCAGCACAAATTACCCCCTTATTCATAACACCAACATCTAACCTCATTTTGTTTTATTCACGTTTGTTGGGTATATTTCAGACTTTTCTGGGTCCAGTCCATTTTATGCATGGAGACTTTTTTCCTTTGGTCTTCTCTGTTAAACCAGTTCTTAACAAAGAGGAAGAGCAGGATGCACTGTCTATCATCCTATGTCTGTGTCAATGGAGATTCTTTATTTGTCAATGCAAGACAGAGGTGCTTAGATAGAATAGTTTGTCTTTTTAGGTGTTCAGTCAGGTCAAAACCTCTGCTAGAGGTCTATAAATCTGGAAGTGAAGGCATTCCAAGCTTTGCACTGTTCCTCTATTCAGAATCAGTTGTTAGGCCACAGGAAAGAGGCAGAGAAACAGAAAGTGGAAAACTGTCTTTGGTCTCCAGAACAATAGTGTGTTTTAAATCAAGATTTCAATTTAAGTAAGTATGATAACTTAAATGGACAGGATGCTTACATAAACATATGAAGACTTACAGGATGATAGTCTTTCTTGGAGATCCAAGTGATTGTGCTTATCTTTATTTGAAAAAAACAGCACTATTTAAATCATAAAACCCACTTCCACTCATTTACCAGTAGTCCCTGTATACCAGGGAGGTCCCAAGCAACCTGCAGTTTACAGATGTCACACCCATCTATAAGAATGACTTGGAAGGATGATCTGAGGAGCTTCAAGCCTGTCAGGTTGACCTCCATTCGGAGGAACATCATGGAGCAGATCTTATCAAGTGCCATCATGCAACATGTACAGGACAACAGGAGGAGCAAGCCTGGCCAACATGGGCTTAAGGAAGGCAGGTCTTGCTTGGCCAAAGAAGCAGAAGCAGTGACACAATGACCTGCTTAGTGGGTGAGAGAAAGGGAGTGGGTGTTGTTTTGACTGTGAACTTTTGTGAAGTCTTTGACACCATTTCCCACATTATTCTGCTGGAGAAACTAGCTGTTCATGGTGTTGACAGATGTACATTTTTCAGGTAAAGAACTGGCTGGATGGCCAGGCCCAGAAAGTGGTGGTGACTGGAGTTACACTCAGCTGTTGGCTGGCTTCCAGTATTGTTTCCCAGGGCTCAGTGTTCTTCAGTGGCTGAGCGGCCAACCCTGTTTAATACCTGTCATCTGGATAAGAGAATTGAGCATACATAAAGTTCCAAATGACACCAAACTGGAGGACAAGAAGGTTCTACAGAGGAATGTGGACCACTTGGACGTGTGGTCCAAGGCCAAAGGAGTGAGGTTCAACAAAACCAAGTGCTGGGTCCTGCCCTTGGGTCACAACAACCCCTGCACTGCTAAAGGCTAGGGTGGAGGGTGTGCAAAGCTGCTTGGAGCAAAAGGACCTGGGGATTCTGGCAGACAGCAGCTGAACATGAGCCAGCTGTGCCCAAGTGGCCAAGCATGCCAAGGGCAGCTGGCCTGTGACAGCAACACTGGGGCAACAGGAGCAGGGAAGAGACCATCCCCCTGTGCTGGGCACTGGTGAGACCACAGCTAGAGTGCTGTGTCCATTCAGGAAGGATATTGAGGGACATGATCATGTCCAGAGAAGGCGACAGAGCTGGAGAAGGGTGTCTGATGAGGAGCAGCTGAGGGAGCTGGGGGTGTTCAGACTGGAGAAAAGGAGGCCTTATTGCTTTTTACATCTACCTGGAAGGAGGATGTAGTGAGGCAGGGGTTGGGCTCTTCTCCCATGCAATTAGCAAAAAGACAAGAGAAAACAGTGTCAAGTTAAGCCAGAGGTCTAGGAAAGATATTAGAAAAGATTTCTTCAACCTCAACAATTCTCTATGACTCTTTTAAGTCCAACGAAAATCAAATGCATAGAAAGTTGTGTACTAAAAGGAAGTGAAAACTGTCTTAGTGTTTCCACAGTTCAAATTATTAATTTATCAATTACAGACGCTGCCAGTAGCAGTATAGTTACAATAAATAAAACAGAAAATTGTAAAAAATGTGTAAGTAAATCAGAAAAACAGAGGAAAAAGTTTTAGAAAGAATCAAGTTTTTGTTTTTGAGGCAGGGGCAGATGTAAACAAAAGTAATATCTGACACTGACAGATTTATAGCAACCTTAAGTAAAGTGAGGAAATTTTTTTGCCCTAGATCTAGAAGGTCATATTGGTCTTCTGCAAAATAGAAAGGGCAAGGAAGGAAGCAAACTAACTCCAGGTGCCTCTCTGAGATAATGTCAGGTACAAAAGCAGGGTTCATCAATGATCACAACATAGTTCCCCTTTTTTCAGTGGAGAGCCTGTTACCCTTCTATGTTGGAGGTCCAGATGTGGCAAGCATATGAAGTTCTGGAACTATCTTCTACTGCTGGTGTTATCTTTAGTCATGCATGGTCCCTAACAAATATGTTACATAGAAAAGTCTTGTTTATCCTATTCTTTTTTCATCTCTTCATGTTGACAGCTTCCTGTACTGTGTCTGCTTATATATTCTGACGGTGGATATAGAGATATGGATAGATATATCCAGTTTTAGTTATATGCCTCTAATTAATATACTGATATTTCTGTCTTCAATAAAACATCAACCAGCAGCTACAAATGTGTTGGGAGGTATAGGAGATATATATTCATTTATCCCTTGTATAAATAGATAAGTCACAGTAATGAAAAATATTGTTATAGGTGAAAAATTCATCCAGCCAATTTAATAAAAATAAAAATAGAATTTATTTGCAACCGATATACAGTCCTGACAGCCAACAATCAAGGAACAGCACCGATCCCAGGATCGGAGCTGGGTGAATACGGAATCTGAGCTCACTAGCAGGGAATCCCCAGTGTTCACAAAGAGAGCTTGGTAGAACCGGCTTAATACAGTTTTTTTAACCAGAGGCAGAGTCTCTTGTCTTCCATTCAGGACTCTCTTTTTTCAGGTTTTCTGGTATTCATGTAGTTTCTTTTCTCTGTTGCAGAAGTCCAACAAAGCTCATCCCGGAATCGGAATAGATGTATTTTCCTTGCCGAGTTCCTGGAATATGTCTTTCAGATGTAAATTTCTGATGGTTCAGATTATCTAAGTCAGACATCTTCATGGGCCATCATCGCTGGGTGGTTCCTGGTTCATTCCAGACATAACACCCATCTCCTATCTCAGGCTAGTCTTTTTTGTGTGTAAATTTGGATTCCTTTCCTCTGCTGCCAGCTGTGGTTTCCTCACTCCCTGTAGCAATCCCTTGTCTCTGGCTAGTGTGACCTCTAAACATAACACAGCACCCCAGGATTACTCAAGACAGTTCTAGGTAACCAAACAAATCAAGAAGTAAACTATAGATTGAGGTACAGTTAAAATTTCTGCCATTAATAACATCCCAAGTTATTAATCACGTTAATATATCTGGGGTGGCCAGATTCACTCCTTGTAATTGCAAAATGAGCTTGAAGATCACAAACCAGAAATAAATTAATGCAATCAAGTCTAAGTGAGTGTCTGAAGAATATATTTAATATGTTAGCATCATTACTTTATAGATAGCATAAATATTATTACTCTATGATAAATTCACTGCTGCATTTTAGGTAATATTTCATTTTAGAGTAGTGGCCACAGAGATTAGAAGACTTTATACCAGCAAAACCTTAGTATAGTTGGTGAGTCTACATCCTGGAAATGAACAACACATGCCTAAATTTGGTATTTTTAGGCGTGAGAACATATTTGGGCTGTTTAAATAGTTAGGATTGACACTTTCATCATCCAGTGTCAAATGCACTTACATTTTGTGAAAAGGATCAGGGCCTCCTGAAATGGGAACTGAGAACACCAATACCATTATATTCAAATGGGAAGCAGTCGTCAGATGGTAACAATTTTGACAACTGCCAATGAATATGAAAAGATTTACATCTGCTAAACTGACATTATTAATCTTTTGAGCCATCATGTCTCCAAAGTGGCTTCATTGTAGCTTTAACAATATTAGTTCTGCACCAAGCGAAAGATCTTTATTTCTGTTAGCTGAGATCATATACATTTTCAGGATTTAATTTTCAGTATGAGTAGTCTTTTTGTTCTGCTTTGTTTTTGTTTTTTCAGAAAACATGTTTAAGTACAGCTGTGAAAGGAACAGTGTCATGAAAGAAAATAGATTATTTTCCTAAAATCAAGATTTAATAGGTGTAAACAAGGATAATACAGTTCTCCTAGTATTTTCTGTGTAATTTTTTTCTATGTACTCAAGAAGATGGTTTAAGTTAGAGGGGGAGACTGGAAGGACTGAGATCTCTACCTTATGAATTTGCTATCAACAGAAATAAGAGTTAAGACTTTCTGAAATAAAAAATATAATTTGTTCCATACTAATGGGGAGAAATGTAAGATATGATTATGACATAACCTTCCCAGATTGAATTAGTGACAGATTCATGAAGAGAAAAAGAAATGCATTGTGGGAATCATAAACCCATGACAGCTTTGTCATCCTTCTTGGGAAACTCACAAATTATGTCTTCCCAGGAGACTAGAACAAGAGTGTGATTAGCTCAGCATTGCTTTTCTTTCTTCCACTATTGTCTTTAAAATAATTAAAGAATAATGCTGAATTCCATTGAATGTACTTTAAGGTTTAACTACCTGAAGCTATTCACTAAGCTGCTCTTTAAAGGAGGCTGAACAGATCTGCACAACGAATTGTGGAGTAATACACTGATACTCCTCTCCCACACCAATACCAATTAGGTCTGCTTAGAGTATATCCCATATTATTTTATTAGGGACAGAATTTTTGATCTGGTCAGACCTTTCTATGTATGCAGGAATGCATTTTTGCTAGTAAGACTTCAAATCTTGCTCATGATTCTCAATGACAAAATTTACACAATTATTGTTTAGTTATGAGAGTTGTAAATATTTTGTTTGCTAGAGTGATTTTGTTTCATTAGCATATACAAAAAATAAAGCATAATCACAATGTTGCATGGTATATATTTACCTTACTGTTGCAAGGATCTGAGAATTTTTGGGGGCTAGTGAGAGGAAATCAGTGAATGAATGAGGGAATAGCATCAGATTCCTTTTTGTGAAGGGAGCTTCAGTGAAGCCAAATTTTCCCAGCTGGTTTAGTAGCTTTTGAAAGGGATTTTTTAGGCACTAGTCTTCCTTTGAAGACTAGTGTCTGAACATGTATCATCATATTAGTCAGAATTTTATCTACATGCTAGCAAACAAAACAAACTGTGAATACAAAGATGAAAGAAAATGCCTCATTTAGGAAGTTTGGAAACAAGTAAGTAAAATAAGAGACTGAAATATTGTATGTTTCACTTTATAGCAAAGTAATCCCCCAGTATTCTTAGTAGATTTCAGTTAACTGCATAAATAATACAAGCTTGCTGTACCATTTCAATATTTGCCACTCCTACCACATAGCATCACTAACACAACTAAAAGAAAGACCTGCTGTCTTCATCAAGGCCATTTTTTGTATCCCATTATGATGTGGCCAACAAGGTGGACAAATAGAGGAGATTTTAGGCTTTTATTTGAAGTAATTTCTTGGCCTAGTAAGACCTGAGTAGAAAACAGTTCATATTTTACAGCATTCCTTACATATCTGATGCAGAAGGCAATGAAAACATATTGACTATCCAGAAGTCATACACAGACAAAAGTATTAATGATAGCAACTTTTGTATCTGTACAACCTGAAAATAAGGGAAACCTACATTGATAATATCTTTTTGCATGAAAGCTCATTACTTTGATGGCAGCAGAGACAGACAGGTATGTGTTAGCATGTCATGCTGACTCACATTACTGGACATGAATGATTTCTAAAGCATACCTTTTTTCCATGAAAAAAAATCCTATTTTTGTGTGCCTAAATTTTAATATTTCCATTCAAGCCAGAGGTGGACATATTTTAGAAGATGTAGGTATTACAGACTTTATCATTTCAATATATACAAAAGCAGCTAGGAGGTTTTATCTGCTGATCTTTATAACCAATGCTGGAAATTTTATTATTATCAATTGAAAAAGTTCACTACCAGCTAGGTTCCTGATTTCATCAATCCTGCTGTGTTTAAAAATTAAGGTCTGTGTTGTATTTTTAGAGAACAGTGCTGATCAGTAGTGGTAATGTGCTAGTGTTGGATCTTCGATAACAATAATGTAAAAGCTTTTTTATAATTTCTGTGAACATTTGTCTAGTTACAAGGTAAAGTTTCACTTTAAAAAATTCTAATTAATTTACAAATTATGCTCAACCAGTATTCTGACAAAGGATTTAGTATTCACATCATCCTAGATGATGTAGTGTGAACTTACACACCATCTGAAACACTCAAGCTAGTCTAAGCACTTAAACTTCTTTATGATGGCGTAAGTGCTGAAATTTCATAAAACCCTCAGAGTAGTGTATTGTTTTAAGGCACATTAAGTCCTCTGGTGCCATAATTGCCTAAATCACCTCAGAGTTTTCAAATGGCATAAACTTACAAATCATCTTAAACATATTTGAGGTGGCACAAGGTCCTCAACTACTCTAGGAGGTATAAATGCTGAAATCGCAAGTAGACTACTTTTGACAAATGTTTGCTTTTGAATTTATGTAACATCTTAGAAACTGCTTGGTCATGAAGAGAATACTAAGGATCTAATCCTGATGATGCATTATATGCCATGCCATAGCTAGAAATTCTTTAGTCCTATTGCAGGATGCTGTAGACACTTGCTGAAGTGTATCTTCAAAAAACATCTCCAGAATTGTGCATTATAACTCCTGTGTCTGCCTTTTACTGCAGCAGCCAGTCTTTGCTGAACAGCCCAAATCACATAAGGCCATGATATGGCAACATCAGTTTCACCTGCTGTAAAATCAGTTTGCGTTTCCATGTGCATGGAAGGAAACTTACCTCCGCACCCAGAACCTAGAGGTCATCCCAGAGGTGAGCAGAGGTTTGTGGAAAATGAAGAAAGAAGGATGAAAGATCTTGTGCCCCCTTTACACACGGTGCCAGGTAGGCTATCCATTTTTCTCTTATTTGGTATGAGTTATGAGTGGTTCCACAATTCCTCAAAATGCAGCTGCTATGGTTGTAACTGCCAATCCTCCCCTGGCAGCACTTCAAGACTGCTCTTGTATTTTGTCATCACAAGGACTTGTACACAAAGGGAAATGAATGCCTGATGCCCTTTTACTACTCTTATTATTTCTTCTTGTAACAAAGCACAACTTGTCAGACCAAGTCTCTAAGTGTGGATGAAGTCACTCTAATTAAAAAAAAAAAAAAAAGAATATATATGTTCCTTACAAGAGGGTGAGGTGAAAGAAATAAAAAGTCAATAGAACATAGGGTTTCTTCCATTTCATGATTTTGGGCTCAATAGTGAGCTTGTGAATGAGGAATCAGACCTTTTATCCTTGAACAAAGAAAATAAATGTCTTTGTTGAAGGATTTACAGCTTTATTATTTGTCCTTGTTTTGTTACCAAATGCAAATGATTCTGTACTAAGTGAGATGTCCTTGGTTATGATTGCTACAACACCTCTCTGCATATTAAAGTTCTCTTTCTGCACATATACAACATGGATGACTTTGTACCCAAAAGGACAAAGCTTGATTCACTAAAGTGACAATTCCTGCCATTGTGAATCAGCATGTATAATCTGAAGATGATTTTTAATTTATGTGAAAGAAGCCTGAAAATGTATTTGGATTGTAATCGCCTATCTGAGGATGGACCCTCCTAGGCTTTAATTTTATTGACAGTAAAGCAGGATCAAAATATCTTGATCATAAAGAGACATTATTTTTGAGCTCTATTTTGATAATTTAATAAAACATATACTAATTGAAAGGAATATAAAGTTGTGCAAAAACCAGTAAAATTCTGTTCTCTAGAAAAGTGGGTTATTCTAGTTGAACTTAGGCACTGACTTGAGAAAATAGTGACCCTTAATTTCTCCTCCTCAGGAGCAGCTCAGAGAAGTGCTGCAACTCAGGAACAACCAGACTGTACTGGTATCAAATGATCACCTACCCCTGCCAATTCATTAGGAGACAGTTCTGGTTTCTGGGAATTTTAAGGTGAAGTTGTGAGATCACATGTAGTTGGCAGAACAGCCATGTTCCATATACCTCCCTGTTACTGGTCTGCTGTCTGTGGATGCAGAAGGGGTGTGGTGGGGTGTGTATTTGTATGTACATTTTTTCTCCATATTCTGCCAATGATAATTCTTCATTTTAAGTCTAAGTTTTCCAGCTGGTTTCTTGACAGACCATCTTAACTAGTAACATCTGACCATCTGACTTAGTAACAGACAATATAATTCTTCTAATACATTATCGTGGATTAATTCAAAGTCTGCTCCAAAATGTTATCTGTACCAAATACTTTCAGATATAAGAGTGAATACACCAGATGGTTCTGCTCAGATTTTCCTCACGTATCATTTTATTAAAAAATATTAGAAAAAATTGTGACAAAATGTATAGGATCATATTTAACACTGGGGAATCAAAGAAGCTGACTTTTACAATGACTGCCAGTACATTAGCAAAAATTTACGGTACTAAAGAGATATCATTTGTACTTTTGGTGAATGGGTGCTATTCAGCCTCTTTCAGCTAAATTACAGACATTCTACTTGATTCATTGATTTTCCAGTTGGCTGAAGAAACAAAACAGCTTTCGATTAGCAAATTTAATTTATTGAGAATTTTTAACTGAAGGAAATAATCAGTTTTGGTTGAAATAAACATTTCTTTTTGTCTTGGAGCATTTCTAAAAATAAGAAAACAAAGCTCCACTCTTAAAAATCAATCACTGTGTAATCAGTTCAGGGAGACTACCCTAAATTAAATCCAAGTGAATGTAATGAAAGGAATGTGAAATTTTCAAGGGATGCTCACTTACACTGAGCATCCAATCAGCCTTCTCCTACAAAAATAATGTTGCAAGTGGTGATATGAATTGTTTAAGCAAATGAGTGGATTAAAATAACACTGGCTTTAACCCTTGCTAATAACTCTCAAAATGTCGGTCAACCAAGAGTTTTTGAGAGGAAAAAGTCTTGTAAACAATGTTTCTTTCCATATCTCAGTAACTTGGATCCAATGCAAACTGACAAGTTTGTAAAACTGATATAACTAATTTAAGTATCTGAAAAAGAATTTCTGAACTGATAATTACCTAAAACTGAAGTACTGATTTGCCTTAGCAAAAATGCACTGAAGGTACAATTTTCAGTTTACAAAAGTAAACAACAGCTGCTCAGCAACTGAGACTAGTTAGAAGCTAAACTAGTCTAAACTCTCTCAAGAACCTCTCTATAAGAGAGGCAGCAGCATGTGAGCTGAAGGAACTGTTCTTGTTTCAAGACTTGTGAACAAGGCTTGTTGTGAAGGAGATGTGGCAAGGCCTTGTGCTCTTGCTGTTTGCTTGCCTACAAACACAAGAATAAAATGTTCCACTCTAGTTAGCTCTTTAGACTACCTGGTGTTTAGGGTGTTGCTCCAAATAGTTCACTCATACTGTTCAGAAAAATAGTGGTGGAAACCAGAGCATGGCCGGCACACAAACTGACTGCTGCTAAAATTTATCATGTGGTTTTGTTACCTGGCTGACCTTCATTATAAGGCTAAGGAAACAGTGCACATTCTAACAGCTACATAACTGAACTCTAGTAAATTGTTATTTGCCACAACTGTAATACTTAGGAAACTCACGGCGTCTTGTAATTCAAAACAAGTTTGAGTGTGGCAGTTGTCATTTTTGTGGAACTTACAAGGAACACCACATACAGCCATGAAAGTTAAGTACACTTTTATGAAACTGTTCACACAATTTAGGGAAGATAATTTGCCCACAGCAACAGAAATTGCACAAGAACCAGCAAAGAATATTTGAGGACATTTCAGTTCAGACTTCAGTGTTCAAATTATCTGAGCATCCCCTAGATTAGAATGGGGCCACTGTGATTAAAGACCATTTAAAATTACAAATTAAGTTATAGATTTCCAGGATGAGCATCTGTCAGGATGTTTGTGTTGGTTTTGTGGGGGTTGTTTTTTGTTTGGTTGGTTGGTTTGTTTTGTTTTCGAGGTTTTTGTTTGTTTGTTTGCTTGAGTAGCTATTTAAATTTTCAAATGAATGTGAGATGTAACATTATGTATGTTATAAATCAGATGCTATGATTTGTACTATTGTACAAAGTGTTTTTTCCATTCACCATTACAAGGGAGCAGCAGTATGTGCCAACCAAGGATTAAAGACCTCTAAAAACAAACATATTAATCTTATTGTTTTCACAATAAGTTGTTGCAGAGGAGCTGACTATTACAGGAATAGTTTTCTTGGTCTACGGAACATGTCCCCAAGGAGTCATCTTCTCAACAGGGAATAAAGAGCTTCTCCCAAAGTAGCAAAGCACAAAGAGAAAGGAACAGCAGGGAAAGCAGGCATTTTCCACTAAATTTAAACTGCAGTGTCACCAAAACCAGGACCTTTAAGTGCACTGCAGGAACACATTGCTTATTATTTATGTCCCCAAGATTCATAAGAATCTCTTAAGCATAATTAGTATTGCTTTTCTGAAGTCCAGTATGATCTCCACAGGAGTTTGAAATGTGTTAAGTTTAGATCTGCATGTCTTGCTGATTTGTAAACTTGTCCTTGCTGTTTTGTAAACTTGTCCTCCATATGTTATAACATTCACATTCACAGTACGTTCCTAGTGTCATTTTCCCATTTTCTTTTGAGCTTTATGGTATATTGGGGTTTGCATTTAATAACTAGTTATGTGCTGAGGGGGATTGATGTGGTTTATGTTTTATGAGTTTCAGTGGATTATTAAGGATGAATTCATGTGGGGGTGGATGAGTTCTTCCATCTATATATATATTTAATTCTTCTTGCTTTAGGGTTCTTTATAGAGTGCAGTTGTAAAATCTGAAAAGAATTCATCACAGTTTCACTGATGGTGATTTTGCCTCACAGTTCCTGTCTGAATTTTCTATCTCTGCTAAGATGTACAGATCTTAAAACACAGTGCATTTATTTTCTGAACATAGGTTCTTTTTTATCTTGTCTTTTCTCAGTTACCTTTTTGTTTTAACTCTTGGTTTTGGTTTTTGCTCATTTTAGAAATATTTCTCTTTTCTTTATATTGTACTAAAGGTCTACAGAGAATATTATTGACACACTAGGAGATCTGCAAGTAATCTCACGAGTACTTCCTGTAGAATTAGGGTAATTTTGAAGTCCATAATAACTGTAGTGACACTAAACAAAGACTTGTAACATTTTCAGGGACTATGTTACTTGTATTGGTGACATTGAAGCAGTGAGACCCTTCTCTCTATTGTAAAAGAAGACAAGAACACTGTGCAAATAACAACATCCAGGATTCACTGGCATTTAAAATCTTAATGCATTTTAAGTTATACATAATTGACTTTCTAAGGCAAACATTTAAGGCATTACTACTTCTGAGGCCTCAGAGAAAACTGCAAGTAGGATTAAGTAAATCTTTATGCAAATACAAGCCCCTTCAAGGTCCTGGGACAAATTTTCAAAGGAACTTCCTTGCTAGCAATGGAAAGGTGCAAGCACGACACTTTTGCCAGCTTTCTCTAGCTAGCAGGAACACCAACTAAATTGAAGAAGAATCAGCAAGGTGTCACTATGCACCTGCAAGTTGAATATGGAGCCAGGTATCCTGGAGGAATTAGTTTCCTGAATAACAGTATTCACAGAATCTCACCACAGTACTTCACTGTGCTAAACCAGCAGTGTTGTGCTACACTGAGACATTCATTTTGCTGTACAGACTTTATATGACATGTCAAGAGATGAAGGATTGATACTGCCAACAGCAGACACATTCTTTTACTGTTCACCAGCCCTGAAGTGGAAATTTCTTGCTCCAGCCCTTTTTGTAGTCTGTTACCTTAATACAGCTAGACAGGCTGGGCTGTAACTTTACCCTTCAAAGACTAATTTCAGCAGATGGATCCCCATGTGGCCAGTGAACCTAGATGAAAATTGTTATTAATAAAGCAGTAAAATTCACCCTTTTCCTGTTTCAATGCATTGCTGTAAGTTCACTCGCCACAACATACACTTAGTGAAATATTGCCACAAGCCAACACATTACAATTTTATTATTGAAAGCTCATTGAAAAAAGCTGATAGAGACAGTCCAAACCATTACAAAATGCTACTGAACTATTCTCTTATAAACTGGAGCAGGTTCACAGTACATTTTGTTGCAGAGGATACAGTAACTCCTAAGAGAACCTATCAAGAACACTTTCCTTTTACAGGAGCATTACTTTCTTAAAAATATTTTTAATGATTAGAGAATTGAAGTTTCAAAAAATAAAAGACAAAAACTGTAGTCAAACATGTATGATAATTAACATACTTGAAGCTTCATAAACAGGAGTCTTCAAGCTATAAGACATATTTCATGGCATGTTTCTTTTTTCTCTACAATATAAAATAAAAATGTAGCCCAAAATATTTGGCTCAACAAAAGTCAATTGATTAAAAATCACTTTGGATGAGAATATCACTAAAATTAAAGAAGTTACAGTTATTGCTTTAAGTATATCTAATGTGAAATGGTTCACAGTTATAAATCAGTTTGTCTTCATAGTAATGAATGTTTTCAACTTCTACAGTCCATTTGCTATCTGCTTAAATTTTCATGAATCTCAGATCATTTTACCTTCAAATGGACAATCTGATTTCTTAAACAGAGAAAACAATATCCCCTTTAAGCACTATCTGCCATTATGAGCTTTTCATAGGCTTCTTCTCTAATTCTTAGTTACTGAATAAAAAGCAAAAAGAATAAATAAAGAAGGTAAAGAAAGCACATAAAGAAAAATTTTGAAAAACAGCAATGATAGTGACTACCATACGTCTGAAAAGTTTGAAAATTTTTATTTCTGTAAGAAATTATGAGCTGATCTGGGATAGAAAACAAATTCACAATAATATATTTCATGTGTTCCTTCCAGAGCATTTGCTTTCAAATTTACAATAATGATTGTATGGCTTACCAGCAGCAATTTACCAACAACCAATCATATAACTGGATTATTCAAGTTTTATTTTATGATTAAGTACAACATATCTGTGGCATCTTTTTGTTAATATGTCACATAATATCTCTGTTATTACATGGAAAAAATGCAAAGTATCATCCTTTGCTGTACTTCTGCAGAAAGTTTTCATTCATAACTATGCAATATTGCTGAAATAATGAGTAAGTCTGGGCATGTATTTCAACACAAATTTCTTTGCTTGTGGTAGTGCTGTTCACACATAGTAAGTAACTAGACATGGTGGACTTTCTCCATGATTAATGTGGCTTTAGGTGCTATTGCTGTGAGTTTGCTCAAATTCCTTCCTGTTACACTTCCTTCAAATTCTTTCCCCATTCACTTTTGGTGAACATCAACATATTACACTTTGAACTCTTGAATTTCCTTAGTCAGTTACTCCCTCTCTCTCAGAATCAGACCAGAAAGGTCTTTTTTTTTTTCAATTTAATTTATTTGCAAGCTAATTTAAATGGAACTTCATGTGCATTCTCAGCATTTCTTAGAGGTCTGCACTCTTTTGCAGAAAATGGGAGGTTCCTTGAGCTCTAACCACTATTTACATTATTTGCAAGAACATCTGTCATCCCAGATGTCAGAAATATGGGGCATACGCAAAAACATGAGGGTGTCTAAATCAGCTGTTATAGCCTATACAAAAACACGAATTAAATACTGGATTGATGATATGTCCATGCTGCCAATTAGTGGGATGAAAAGTTTTGACAGATAGATTAAATGTGCTTTGATTTTAACACAGTTTCTGTTATATCAAATATAAAAAGAACTTTTCAAAACACTAAAGATTTCAATGACTATCAAGCACTGACTATCAAGCAAAGAATTTCTGTGCATATTTACATCTTGTTACCCAAAATATTAATTAAGTGTATTTACTTACGGTTCTTTCATGGCCTTGACAGCAAAGTGAAGTATTATAGAAGGAATGTGCAATTCAATTGCTAACTCTTAAGTACCAGTGGCTTTGTAGCAGTAATGTGGGAAGAAAAATTTGTCTTACTAGCCTGATGATTGATATTAAACATGTTTCTGAAATTTCTTCTCTTTTGCTGTTTTCATATCAGTTTTTCTAAGTTATGAAAAATCATAAATTATGAAAAGTCCTCATAAATTTTTCATTATGTTTGGTTTTTGCACCCCTTGGCTGAGTTTCCAAACCAGCTGAATGAATGCATATATATAAATTAAAAATAACATTCAACTTCAGAAACCAAATGTGAGACAATTAAATCTTACACAAATAAGAAGTTTTGATGAGGAGATTTAACCCTAAGTAATGTGGGGGTTTTTTTAAAACATTTCTAATCTTTTCAGTCTCCCTGGAAGTATCGGTTAAGAGCCTTGAAAATTACCTGATTAAAGAAATTTAATAATGTTCAAATTCAGATATCAGTTGTCCAAGTTTAAAATTCTGCTTCACTTACAGGAAAGTTGCACATTTTTTTATACTACTTTTACATTTAAAGTATGCCAGGCCTTAAACAAAAATTTGCAATGGCGAATGCAGCAAATCTTTCCACTTCCTTGGACAATTAGCCAAATTAGTCAAATTAGGTAAGTCTGAGATTAGGACCCAAAAGAAAAAAAATAATCACTCTCTTATTTTTTCTGCCTTGACTCTTGGAAACATGCTTTTGTGGGTAAACCACAGTCTCAGAAAATTGTGGAGATTAAGGGATAAGTTGCTAAGAAATCTAGTGAAACCTCTTTCTCATAAAAAAATATTAAAGCAAGATTTTAAACCTTGAATTATTTATGTTTTCTCAATGTCTCCAATTCTTGGATCTCATATTCCTTGCTACTCAATCTCCTTATAATTATATTTATATATCCCCTAAAAATGATACCATTTCATACCATTAGAAAGGATTTTTCATAACTAATAATTTACGGCTGTTAAACCGTGCCCTACCACAATTACAGACAGTAAGATTTTTTTAGAGCTCAAAAGATGAGCTTTTAAATTACATTGGTTTAGCAAGATGCCATCTTTAGAAAATGTTTGGTCTTAAAGCAGACAAGTTATTTTAACTTTCAGAGCTGGGATTCAGTTTTCATTCATATGATTGGGGAACTTAAGAGGTTTATAGAAAAATATTTAATTATTCCATTGTAATTTTATGCTACTATTATTTCTTTGGATATGAAGTACTTAGAAATCTTAATAGAAAGAGAGGAATGAGTCCATCATTCCTACAGGTCTGCTGACATGTCAAGGAAATACACCCCTGCATGCACACATGCATACATATATATATATATATATATATATATATATATATCAAAAAGCACAGTGAACTACTATAATTTTGAGTTTGCAGATCTGCATACAAATTCCACTGTGAGGTTCATTACAGCAGACTAAAAAACCTACATATATCAAAGCACAGTTTTTATTGGTTGCTTCATTTCCAGAGTGGGCAGTTTATTCCACATGAACCTCAAGTCTCAGCTGGAACTGATGTTAAACATTCTGAACTGCCAGTTTAAATTTTACAAACAAGGAAAGTACATACTTGCCAATCTATAAAGATCCCTTATTTCATTGCAATGCAAAAAAGGTTATTCTAGGATACGTGGTTATCATAAAATAGTCACAACCCTGAATACCATTGATTCAAATTATTCCAATTCCGGACAACCAGTCCCTTATTCTAAATCTTTTATTACCTAGATAATGAAAACCATACTAAGTTGGATATGATTGACAAAGAAACTAACCTCTAGTTTAAACAGTTAAATGGCTTTCCTTTTGTTTTGTCTTTGCCTCCTGTTTCTAATTTGTATTGATAGATTTCTCTCTGCACAATGAAGACATTGTTCATAGAAAAAAAGCCACTTGACACCATTGCCTTCCTTAGTGGCACAGATTTTCTGTTTTCTCTCATGAGGTAAACTGTGAAAGTGACATTATCATGTACTTAAATTTTGGAAAATTTGAGTCCTATGTTACCCAGGAGGAGATATTTTGGTAGATGCTTCATTTTTAAATCATTACACCTGAATTGCAACTCTGAATAAAAAAAAAAAAAATCTTATTTTCCCCTCTAACATCTCTATGATTTCAATGAATTTAAGGACTTAATCAGCAGGTTTTATTATTAAGTGTAGAAGATTGAGGCTCATTTCCATAACAGATATGGTGTACTCACAGACCTCTAAGCTGAAGCAGAAAATAGACAAGTCTTGTTTGATGACTGCAGCTCTCTGATTCTGGACAGATTTGCTCAGAGGGCTGTGAAAGAAAAGAAGCAAGAAGGAATAAGTGACATAAATTTTGGAAAGTTTGTCCTCAGGATCCCCAGCAGAGATCTTGGCTAAACTAATTTCCTGATTTTGAATCAAATCAGATGCTGCACCAAATTTTGTCTATTTTTTGTCTTACTAAATAATAAGAATATTTTTCATATGCTTATTTCATGTCTAAACCTGGACAATAAAATGCGAGCTGTGTCTGAAAAAAGAAACCACAATTATGCTTCCTTTTTTCAGTATTTATACGATGTTATTATACAGGATATCTGAAAAAAATGTTGGCTTTGTCCTTTAACAATTGAACTAAATCTTATTTTTTTTCTGTACTGGGGTGAAGGATAAGCTACTCAGTGATTGTGGCTGCTTATAGTGTACATGATTAAAGTAGAGTTTTTGTCTCAAAAATAACTTAACAAATGGTGGTTATTTAATGATCTACTTTCATCAATGAGTCACAAGAAAATTATTTCTAATCACTATTAGACAATTATTCTTCTAATTAACAATAAAATACATGCTTTTACATTTGTCTTCACAGGTAATTCTGGCAGACATAGGTGTGACTTACATACTGAAAAAAATCCTAAATTCAGCTTTTATTGATATGAATCTAGTCTAATCTATGGTCTTAGATTTATGTCTTGTTTGTACATCATAACTGGGAAAATACTTGTGATAACTGTAAGGCAGGGACAGTAGTTAAGTAGGAATGGAAGTTGAAATGGGAACTGTGAAACTGTGAAATCTTGCTGGTAAGACTGAAGTCAAAAACCAGAATGAGGATTTAGGCCTGAACATGTGCAGAAGCATGCAAAATCAGAGCTGTGCCAAGACAACTGCACAGAAGAAAGGACCTCCACACTCTTGAATGGGTAACACTGCCTGAAACCAGGGAAGAGGAGAACAGTCACCCAAGCATGAGCTGGCAATCCCCTTTGGTGCAGTGGGACACTCTAGTGAGCTCCAATCCTGCTTCAAATGTGTGCAGCACTGTCATATCTGTCCATCCTGTGTAGGTGTCTTGGGAACTTACACTGTCTCAAATGTTAGTGAAAACCTGTTTGTATGCAACTCAAATCCTGTCCCTCTGCCCTTGCTTCCTTCCACATGAAGGCAGAGAAGAAGGAGGCAAAGAAGTACTTGACTTTGTTCAATCAGTGAACATGCTGTCTTTGATCATGGTCACTGGTAACATGTTGCTGACTGCCATGGAATCAGTTTAATGGTATGCTCTAATGTTTTATAAAATAATTAACTAATTACATACAATGTTATAGCATATTATCCAGTGGGGCAAATACCTGCTGAAGAATCTCAATGCCAAACCCCTAAACTCCTTTTCATAACTAAACTTACTCAGATAACTCTTGAATCTCTAAATTACATAGCCTTGCACAGATAGACATGCCCTAAAACTTGCAGAGGTTAAGTAAATTTAAGTGAGGACAACTGCAGCTGAAGGTTAATTAATCACTCTGTTGAAAATAGAATAGGTTTTTTTCTCACTTTTCCATTAAGGTGCCATTAAGATTCAACAGTGCCCCAAAAGAAAAAAAAAAGATACAAAATTTCCATTATTTGCCTAGAAAACTGTAAGAATATAAATTGGAATATGTGCAAAGAAGGGCTAAGCTGCAGGGAGGACTTTTTTACAAGGCTGACATTATTAAAGAAACCAATCTGAGTTAGAAAGTTTTGTAGTTATTTCATAGTACAATTAGTAAATTGGATCTTCTGTTGTACTTGCTGGAACAAAATTAGGTTAATTCTATTTTCATCTTAAAAATGCCTCAGATGTTTTCTTTTTATTCCCCTTTCTCTTGTTTTAATATCACGATTACTGTAGGAAGTTCAAGGATTGCCTCCTGGATCTGAAAATCTAATTAGCAGCTCAGACTGTAAAATTTTAGTTTAGAATATGAACAATAGGCTGTGAATGAGCATTGTATGACAGCCAAAAAAACACACAAGAAAGAAAAAGTAAACAAGACTGTAGAAGAAAACTGTTGGGAAGTTTTAGGTAACTAGGTGAGCTGTGGGAACTTTGATAATTCCCAGAGATTTAGATAAGCAGTCCTTTGCAGAAAAAAAAAAAAAGACAACCAACCATCTAAAGTTTGATTAAATAGCTTACATATACTATTTGTATGACTTCTAAGAAGTATATATGCTAGCTATTTAGCACTTATTATACTAAATAACTGTGTTTAATTTTACTTGTTCATGCAGTTGACAGCCTGCAGTTTTCTAAGTGTTCTATACATTAATTCCTAATAAAGTTCCCTAAAAAGAGAAAGGATATTTCATTTGTATAGTTTGAAATTTTTAACCAATGAGACTACCCCTGGGAGACCACAGACCATTTACAATCACTAGATTGGTTTCTTTCCGTGTTAAAGTATTGACAATATTTTTCAACACAGTTCATTGCCAGCAGGATTATACCTCAGATACACACATTCACTAAAGAGTCTTTGGAAGCTGTATTAAAGGGATGAAAATTTGGGCAGCAAGGGAGTAGCAGTGTTTAATAGTAAAGAGGCAGAATACCTTGATATGTTCAGAATAAAAAAATCCAAGCATGGTAAAAGGGTGGCTGCAGTGCCATGGTGCCCAAATCTGATAGTGCCAATGCCAGCCAGCCCCAAGACAGACCCATCACTGGCAAAGGACTAGTCCATCTCTGCTGGTAGGACCTTTGGGATAACTGATTTAATAAGGGGGAAAAGTTACTGCACAGCATGAGTCAGGAAAGGACTGAAAGCAACAGGCCTGCAGACCCCAAGGTCAGTGGAGAAGGAGGGGCAGGAGGTGCTCTGGGCCCTAGACCCGAGATTCCTCTGCAACCTGTGATGCAGACAATGGTGAGGCAGCTGTACCCCTGTGATATCCTGTCAAAGGGATTCTACACTGTGGCAGGGGAAGACTATGAGGATAAAGGAATGTGTAATGAACTGGTGGCAACTCCCATTCCCCATTCTCATGTGCCTTGTGGAAGAAAGGGGTAGAAGAACTGAGAGCGAGGTTGATCCCAGGAAGAAGAGGAGGGCTGGGATGAGAAGTTGTTTTAAGATTTGTTGTTTATTTCCCATTATCATGCTATGGTTTTTCATTGGCAATAAATTAACTTCCAGGTGGAGTCTGTTTTGCCTGTACATGTAATTGGTGAGCAATCTTTTCTTATATTGACTTATAAGCCCTTCATCACATTTTCTTGGCTCTTCCCTAACAAAGATGGGAGTGATACAGCAGGTTGTGGACACCTGACAGTCAAGGAAATACCACCACATATCTAGATGGCCTCATGTCTGTAATGTCAGTCTTTGTTGGGATGGCAATGGCTATAGCAACTGGGTCATCATGCTAAACGCAGCATTGAGACTTTCCAAGACAGTTCCTCATTACAGTGCAGATTAGTATTCCACAGGACATTTCAGAGTACGTACTTGTTCCTATCCTGTCCCTGTAGAGAGCCACACAACAGTTTTATTACCAAGTGGAATAAGTAAAGTATGATTGCTCACCTTATGGAACAGTTTTGACTGGGGGTCTAAATAAAAAATCGTATTTATTCAGTGTAGATTAGACTTGAAGACTTATACGTATTGGTGTGTAATAGAACAGGATTTGGAATATTGATGTGTGCACCTGAAGAAGGAAACAGGGATATAAGGAAAAAAATAGGCATGGTCTTTACAATAAGGAAACTACTTCTACTCTGGAAAATAATACTCAGGTTGTAAATATATAAATATTCTGAAAAAAATAATAATGCAGAAAACCCTTTACTTCGTTTTACTGCTACATACTGTGGCAAGCAAGAAAGAGGAAGTGCTCTGTAAGGTGTCATTTTACCAGCTTCCCTTGAACAATACCACATAAAACTTAGCTTTGCTTCAATACCATTTGCATTAAATTTTAATGTAGGTAATTCACTTCATGTTGCATTCTGCATTGTGGTAATAGTTTCTCCCTGCCTTTTTTTACAGGTCTAAAAAGTATTTGTTTGCCATTATCATATTTTCTGAACTGCTTCCAACTTCAAGTTCTTTTTGTCTCAACCACAGGAGAGTCTTCCTAAAAGCTTGACACTAAATATCCAGAGATTATTAATTATATTCAGACCAGCACTTAGTGTAAGCCTGCTATAGGATTACCATGTGGAATTTCCCATACTTACATTATGATGAAATATCCAATTAGTGTATTGTAGGCAGGCATGAATTTCATTGTAGTTAAACATTTGCTGACAAGCTGGACTTTCAATTAAGCTTTGTGCATTGAGAGAAGTAATCTGATCTTATCTGCCTTTCTGTTCAGCAAATTCTCAAAATACCTTTAGACCCACGCCCTCTCTAAGTAGCTTTTACGTGAGAACAAGAAGAATCTTTTATACTCGCCAAACTTATTGTTTGCACATACCATATTTGTAAAGAATGTGTATTACTGATATTCACCATTCAGAGTGAAAACTCTGGAAAGGAAAATGGAAGATGCCATTCAAATTGAATACACACATATTTCTAAGTGGAGGGTATACGGTGGCATTACGTTAAACTGAATCTTGGAGGTATAATACTACAAAGCACTTTCCTATTTTTGATCATGTATCAATCATTTTAATATCTGATCTATAAATATTTTACAATCTATACAATTTAAGCCTGTGTGATTTTCCATGGAAGATTTGCCATGTTAAATGAAAATACAGCTGCAGCATTTTTCTCTGGAAATATCCTCAGGTCTTTAAGGTTTTTTTTTTTTTTTCAGTGTGGCTAGTCATCAGGAAAGTAATTATAGCCTTGCTTTGGAATTTGAGTTACCAAATATTGACTAAAGAGAAAGAGGTATTTCACAGCTGCTATTTTTGCTTTCTTGTATCTCTGGAAGCTGCCATCTCAGACACATTTATACAGTAAAGAGTCTCACCCTGACTTTGGCACATTTTTTTCACTTTGATAATTGTAGTGACTTTCTTTGTTGTCTAAAGGTGAACTTTGCACTAGAAGAATTCAGCACAATAGCTTTTCTCGGTAACACTGACTGGTGACAAGTCTTTCCAGTGACTGTAAGTAGGTCAATAGAGAGAAATCTTTTCTGAAATCTAGGGTTTGAGTAAAAAACAAACAGCAATCATTCAGATATGTCTATGATCTCAATTTTCAATTTTAATTTTGAAGATCACTGAAATATTTTTGACTGATACAATTATTCTCTCATGCCATATTTAGGATGGAAACTACAGAAATCAACAGATTTAACTTGTTTTAATAATTACTTTGTGATTGAAATGTATGTTTTAAAGGATGCTAGAAACTTGGCCATCTGCATGATTCAACAGACTATCCTTGACAGAAAATATTATGATTATGAACATAAGTAGGTTTAGTTGGTAGATACAATGTTCACAAATTCTAACATAATGCAAGAATATATTAATTTTTGTTCTTTCTACAAGAGAACTAGATATTTAAGATTTTAAATTTTATATTATTCTTTTGTGATGTAGTGTTTCTCTAGCTTTCTTCTTATGTCTCTGGGATATTGTAAAAGAACTTTACTTCTTGTCTTTCCTGCTACTGAAAACACTTCAGACACAGTAGATTTTTTTCTTTTTTTTTTTTTTTAGTGAATTACAATATTTAATTAGTCTAGTCCTCAGACTGATAAAAAAAACTCCTTTGTTCTGTTATCTGTAATCAGATTTAGATCAGGTTTGAGGTTAAATACACAAAACTACATGGTGACAGATTTCAATTTCAGCTCCTGCTAACTCCAGCATATGTCAGCGACAGCAGAATATAATGGGTACTGATGCTCTTGCAAGTCACTCACCTGCCTGGAGAATTACTGTGCAGGTATGACCACTGCCAGAAGTCTTATGCATAATCCTTTACATTAAGTTATGAGCTTATTTTATCCCTAAATTTTTGTTGTTAAGAATTTGACAACCTTGACAACACCACTGAGGGGTATTTTATGACATAAAATTTACATTAAATTGCGTATGTTTTTTATGCTTTTATGCGTCAGTGTAGGGAAAGAGAAGTGCATATTTTTATAGATGTTCTGGATTCTCAGAAACACTATTGCTGGCCCTCCTGGACTTAATTAACTAGGACAGTTGGGCACAATGTTATCATTTTATACTTCACTGTCTGAGGATACTGGCCTTTTATTTTTGAGGAAATTTCTTAGTTTATGTTTTATTCCTTGCTTAGGATAATTGTTAAAATGCTGCAGCAGCAGCATTCATTTTTTAAACCTATTGTCTGCTCTTAGCTTTTCCATGCTGCTTTTTGATATTTTTAATACAGGATCATGTCCCTGTGATGTCAAAGTCCAGTCCAGTGAGTGCCTGCAAATAGGTATAATTATAAATCCTCACATCTACTGAGGGAAAAGGGGGGAAGGGGGAAGGAGGGGGAGCCTAGGGGAGGGAAGGGGCAAGAGGAGGGGAAGAGGCTGAGAGGAAGGGCTGAGAGAGCGACTGATTTCGCTAGCACAGTTTAAGGGGGGAATTGAAGTGGGTGCAGAATCACACTGGGGCAATGGGATGACAGATACAGGATGGTTCAGGGCAGGACCACAGGCTTAGAATATACCATACATTTAAACAAAATGGAATACGACACCTCACCCTTTTTTCTTAGAAAGATAAAGAGAAATATGATAATTAACAAGTTAAAAAATGAAACAGTAGTTATACAGTTTTGTAACATTAAAATTAATACAATTGCAGTGAGAATTATGTTTTAAACAGTCCATTTGATTTGATGTTTGCTTTTGGTGGTAGGCAGCAAAGATAGAATGAGCATTTAATTGGGGAGGAGGTGGAGAGAGGACAGGTATTGGATAAGAATGATAAAAAAGTTAGAAGGTTTTAGGATAAAAGCTCTAGCTGACATGCGCTTTTCAGCTAGAACAAGTGGATAGGGATGGGCAACTGGGAAGGTTACGGGGAGCCAGGGACTCTGCGAATGGAAAACCTTTTCGGGGTACTCTTCGCCTTCAAGCGGTTTGCTCCCAGTGATCTACCCAAAATAAGGAAAAAAGGGGTATGGATTGCAGAGAAGGATATTATCCTGTTCTTGGGATAACAAGGGAAGGAGATCATAAAGTAGAATTTGCAATTCAGTGCAATGTTGAGGCTTAGCCATGTGGCTGCAGTGTGGGGTTTAGAAGGACGGAATGGATTCCCTAGGGTTTGTCAAGGGTAGGGAGAGTTAGGGATGGAGTTAGGGAGAAGGAGCAGCCAGGGGAGAGAAATACCAAGGAAGGAGGTCACGGAACTGAGGAAAAAGTTTTGGAGAGGTACGTGGCTCGGGCAAAGCTGAAAACTGCATCTTGGTGGTCTGGTGGCTCCCCCGCAGACACTGGTGGGCTCGGGTTCCTTCTTTCGCTGCTGCTGTGGTCCAGGGCATCGGCTGCTGGGGCTTGGTGATCCGCACGGCCCGCCCGCTCTGCGGCTCCCGCTCCCCCCGCCACCTCCGGGCAGGGGGCAGCGGGCTCGGCCCTGCCGCGGTGGCAGCGGCGGCTCCGGGCGGGCAGCAACTCCGGGTGGCCACGTGGCAACCAAGTGGCGCGGCGGGCTGGCGGCGCGGGCCAGGTGTGCTCCGCGTGGCAGTGGCGGGCCGGGGCAGTGGCAGGATGGCGGTGGCGGGCCGGGGCCTCTGCGCGGTGGTGGAGGGGCTGCCCGGGGCCGCGGCTGCGGCCCTGCGCGGCCACCCCACGGTGCCGAAGGCCGCAGGGAAGCGGTGTTCTGCAGTGTTCTGCGCGGTGCTGGCACGGTCCATTTTCGTCTCAGGACTGTCGGTGCTCTTGCCGGGCGTTGGGCGCCATTTGTTGCGGTTTGTTTCGGGGTGGGGGCACCCCAGGGAGTCCCCTGAGGGCCCCCTAGGCTGTGAGTTGGCTGGCAGCAGCAGGCAGGCAAGGAGACTCCACATGGCTTCTGAGGGTGCTGATTAGATGAGGGTTTATTGGGGGTCCCACCCCGGGGAACAGCATGGTGGTTAATGAGGGAGAAAGGGGGAAGGGGGAAGAAGGGGGAGCTGAGGGGAGGGAAGGGGCAAGAGGGGAGGAAGAGGCTGAGAGAGCGGAAGGGCTAAGAGAGCAACTGATTTCGCTAGCACAGTTTAAGAGGAGAATTGAAGTGGGCGCAGAATCACACTGGGCCAATGGGATGACAGATACAGGATGGTTCAGGGCAGGACCACAGGCTTGGGATATACCATACATTTCGGAGGGGTGAGACAGGGCATACCATTTAAACAAAATGGAATACGACACTGCTGGGCTTTTTCTTAGATCAAAAATGCAGGTCAAACTAAGCAACATTTCTGGCTTCTGTAGGTCCATAACATGAAGATTTAATTCCTGAGATCTTCATAATTTATTTTTTTTTTCAGAGAAAGCTTTTTGTGTAGGGAAGAACTACTATACACATTATATAGGCAGATAGATGAAATTCTGAGGGCCAAAACTCTGGATAAGCTGAAAGGGAGGCACTTAGCTCCTGCTGAAGAACTAGCAAAGATATCCCAAGCTTTTATTTAAGCTGAATGCTTATGTTTCAATGCTAGAAAAAAAATTTCTGCTGCTAACATGTTCAAGGTCAGACCACTGCTGAGCGACAGAAATTACAGCTGACTTGGAACCTCATGTTCATTCAGAATCTCCAACAAAGTACAGTAACAAAAAAGATGTATCACCTGTGTTACCTAGGTGTGCAACTAGATTTGCTCTAAGTGACAAAATATCATCTGATTTGATTTGAAACAGAATATGGCTGTCTGGTAGGTAAGAAGGTTAGTTCAATCTCTTTGTCCAAGTCTAAGGGATGCCTTTTAAAGCCCAGGCTGCATAATGCAACCACCACTGAATATTTGAAAAATTGTAAAATTTGTAAAGGTTTGTAAATTACATACAGGAGTGGTTGTGCAGTTAAGCAGATCAGCTGCAACACTCTTTGCTAATCAGAGCCCTGAAATTTGATACAAGATTTATGCATCCCCCAGGGAGACAGGACTGCAGAGCATGAGGATTTAAGAGAAGATTGCCAATTATCCCCTCTGGAAAATGAAATTATATGAAAGCTCACATGCAGCAAGACTGCATGCATCTGTGGATTTAGATGTCACCTGAACATTGCTGAAAGAATCTCAGTGTTTGTCTTCAGTGCCTAGATAAAACTGTGAATTTAGTTGTAAGACTCTTGCTTGAATAAACTCAGTTCTCTGTACTTTGCTCTACCAGGTTTTCTGGACCTCTGATTTTTAGAGCTATTGCATCTTAGGAAGTTTTAAGCCTACTGGTTACTGTAGAAAATGAGCGTCATTCTCCTATACATTTGTACTTGCAAAAGGCATGATTATGTAACCAATACTTTTGCATCATACCTTTAAATGTAATTTCTCATTTACTTTTGTGCTCTATTAATTCAGAGATAAGCGTGTAAATGCTCACTCTACCAATTTGCAGAGCTATGAACCCAGACAGTTCTCATTTTACTCCTCTTAATATTTTAACCATCTTACCACTATTTATTGACAACGTGCCTGCTACCTAGAAAAGCATTATACTGAACTAGAGGTTGAAATACTGAACAGACAGTTTAAGAGATTTTAAAATAATTAAAGTACTTGCTTTATTGTTTATATATTCTGTGCCAAGTTATTTTCTGTATGTTCTATACTCCTAAGAAAAAAAATAAAATTGTTTCTCCTCTCTGCCATTTGTCATTGGGCAGCCCTGATGAGTGGTCCCTCTGGTGATAGGGTAATATTAGGCATTTGATTGCTACCAGCTGAGCATAGAATCTTTTGTTGCAGTTTTTTTGTAGCTGCTCTCTGTATGCGTTTTCAGGGGCACAGTGTGTAAAAATCTCTGCTGACTGGAACCTGCTTTTAGAAAAGACAATTTTTATAAAAACCTGGAAAATAAATCACATTTTTCTGCTGCACTCTAAAGAAAATAAATATGGCAATATATCGAAGTTATTTGTATTACTGGTACCCCCTGAGACCAAAGGGACTAATATCATGCTTTATAGTGTGAAAAATTATGTTAAGGTTGGGATTCTGCTGTAGCAAAAGAGATGCCTGCAAGACTATTTAGAGAAAGCTTGATGTAGAGCAGTCCTGCAACCTGTACAACATATGTGTGTGTGGAAAAAAATTCTAATTTTAGGTAGAGAAGAAATTTTTAATCTAGTTATATGTGCCTAGTGCAAAATGAAGAAGCATTGTATTTGTTAATTTGATACTTTCTAGCTTTGTGAATTTGTCATGTTCATTTATACTTCACTGTCAAGCATCCCTGTCATGAAAAAAGTTTGATCCCTAGCAATTCTCCCGAGACAACTGAAATTTTGGCATGCTTATATATCAAGCAAAAATGGCAGAAATATTAGTAGATCAGCTCTAGAATGGTCATTAGAAGAACTCTAGAACTCTGATGAGTTTAAGAATATAAACAAGACCTTCAAAACATTGGAGAATATTCCTCCTGTTTGAATCAGGCACCCTACCCTAAGAATATTCATTAAGAAACAAAATGAAAACCAATTATTTATTGGATTGCTTAATTTCTTTTTAAATAAATTACTCGGATTGGCAAAAATTGATTGTGTCTTTGCTATTCCTACCAATTGATTGCATGATGAGGGATTTGACAGTACCTCAGTCAGGATTTGGGTTCACTGTGACTCACTGTACAGAAACAAGTATAAAGAAATAAGCAAAAAATACCAGTCAGTATTCAGAAGGTATTGTAAACTATATAGGGTAGTTTTCTAAGAGCAGTGACTTAGAATTTTGATGAGCACAAACAAGCAATGGAATTTAGGAAAGTATTTACAATAATCCTTCCTTGCAAGACTTTTGTGTAGAGTTCACTCTGCTAAGTAACCTTCATTCTCAGTGCAAGTTACTTATTCTTATTATTGATTCTTCTGAGAAAATTTATTTTTTATAATACACATTTTGTTAGACACAAATGTGGTGCTGTTTCAGGAAAACAGAATTTAACTTCCTCCAGATGTGGTGAAATCAATGGCACATAAGAAAAAACCCCATGCTTTTGGGGAAAATTTGAATGGGAAAAACTCATTCCACACTTTTGCCACTGTCAAATTAATTGGAACAACATGTTTGTTATACATACATGTTTTCTACATGACAAAAAGTCTGTTAAACACATTTTTTTCCTTTTGTGAAGCTCTTTGATTTTAGAAGTGGGAAGATTGGAAGTACAGACCAGAGAATGAATGACACTGCATCTACTATGATAACAATAACTAGATAATAGATAATTCTGTTGATTTTGAGAAATTTATTTAATCTATTGAACAAAGACAGTGTCCATCCCATCTTTTATACACTGTTCTTAGAAAGACTAGAGTCCTGTGAATTGTTTATAGCTGGGTATTGTTTTTTTTAAAGTTTCACCAATCAGAGTTTCTAATAACTATAAGATAAATTACTGAGTCAAGAGCTGATAGAATCATAAAATGGTTTGGGTTGAAATGGGACCTTAGTAACCACTGAACTTCAATCCACCTGCCATGGTCAGGGACACCTTCCCACTAGACCACGTTGCTCAGAATCCCATGCACCCCAACCTTGAACATTTCTGGGGACAGGGAAGCCAGAGTTTCTCTGGGCAACCTGTTCCAGTGCTCCACAGTAAAGAGTGTCTTCCCAATATCTAATCTAAACCTACCTTCTTTGAGTTTGATGCCATTCCTCCTTGTCCTGTCACCACATGCTCTTGTGAAAAGTCCCTCTAAAGCTCGCTTATAGGTCCCTAAGAGCTACCCACAACCTTCTCTTCTCCAGGCTGAACAATCCCAACTCTGTCAGCCTTTCCCCACAGGAGAGGTGCCTCATCCCTCTGATCATCCTGTTGACTTCTGCACTTGCTCCAACAGGAGCAATCTTTCCTGTGCTGGGATTCCAGAGGTGGAGGCAGCACTGCAGGTGGGGTTTCAATGATGATGAATAGTATTTTCTTGACATATTCGCATAGGTTACTCTTTCTATTCCCTCAAAAAATCATAATATTTGAAATTATTTTAGAATGCACATTGTTGTTTTAAAAGATTAACCCTTGAAGACACCAAACAGTCTAAAGGTTATGCTTTGACTGTTATTATTGACCAGTTTGCTTAGCCAAAAGGGTTTTTTTCCTTATGTTTAATAGGAAAAAGCTAATTTTACTATAAGTATGGATGTTTATATCCTTTGTTAACTATTTATTTATTCAACATTTAATGGAACATTCTTTTGTAAATTTATTAGATTGTGTTTCCTTAAGAGGAAATATTTTGCATTTCACTGTAAACTTTCCTTACTAGACTGAACCATCTGATAATTTTGATGCTATACATGGCAGAAATCCTATAACTGTAAAGAAATGTAACTGCGAAGAGTAACATTCATAAGGTCATTAAATTAGGAAGCAGATTTTTTTCCTGATGAAGTGAAAGAATTTTTTTAGGTTTTAAAAGCATTTTGTTTTAAAACATTTAAAGCATTTTTGTTTTCATTTATAAAAAAAAATATGGAATGTAACTTGTTTAAGCTATGACTTTCTGTTGTCACAGCACAACATGTAAAAATAGATTACGGTGTTAAAAGAGTTACTGAAAAACCAACAAAGCACATCTTTCTTCTGCTATGTTGTCTATCACATCTGAGATCAGAAATTAATACAGTGCTCCATGGAGTGATCTTAACAGAACTAGGGGAAAGGCAAAACCTGTTTTTCTGAGAAAGGGTAAAAGTAGAAGAATGAAGATTCTGCCACTATGAGCAGAAAGACCCTGAAATTTATGTTACCTTCCCACTACTTTCAAAATACACACAAGTAATAAATCTAGAAAAAATCAGTCTTAAAAACAAGTGCAGAAGATTGAAAATTTGGCTTTGAGTTTGGCAAAGCTCTTACTCATGTCAAACAACACTGATCAAACTTAAAGAACAATATTGCATCTGTACAGAGCATGCTGGGTTCCTTCACTAGTGGGACAAAGAGAGTCTTGCATCAGACTTTTCCCCCTGCAACAAATAAATGCTCACTTAATTCTTTTTTCCTTAATAATTTTGCAAGGCCTCCCTCAAACTGAATATGTTGGGTTTTTTGTTTATTTTTTTTTTATTAGGCAGGAAAAGGAGGGGAATTCCTGAACACAAAAATATTACACTTGCTATAAAGTATTTAAATAATTAGGGGTAAAAAATACCTTCTGGCAAGAGAGGGTCTTGCATGTTCTGTGTGAATGGTATAGCAATTAACCATCTGTATATAACACAGAGTAGTTACCAAAGATTTGACCTCTACTGTGTTTTGAATTAACTCCAGTTTCCTGAATATTCTCTGTGAAAGTTCGGCTGTTGATGAAGATGGTGGTGGAGGAATACTTAGTATGTATAATGTAGTATGTTTGGTCATGGGCTACACACCAGGTTATTCAACACTGAATTGATTCCAAGACTCTGGGCATAGAAGCAATCAGCTGTAGGGAACCTTTCTGTGGAATTTTATATTCCTAGAGACTTCAGGCAGCAAGTCAATGGAGGATCCATGGATCAAAACTGACACTGAGAATGTGCCTAAATTGAACAACCAAAGGCAGGCAGGAGATAATGGTGATATTAAGAGAACTATCAGTCAGCATGCACCTTAAGAGATAACTTCACATACCTGCACCTTGGTTTGTGTTTTTGGAACTTCAGGATATAACCTCTAATTATAATTATTCCAAAAATACTATTACTTTCCATACTAGTACCTACAAAGAAGATTATACTGTAATATTCTGTTGCAAACCAAAATTTCTCTGCAGTTATTCATTCTTCATTCCCACCCCTCCCTTTATCAAAAATTTCCCATTCCCTTCCACTCCCTTGCCTATTTAATAATTCATAATAGGATGCACAGAATGCAATTTAAATGTAATTTACAGTGACTCCATGGTAATGTTTCCACTTACAGAATTTCTGATATGCAGCCGCGTGTGTCCCTTTTCAGGGTGGCCCAACCGAGCCCGATGGCACCCGAGCTGCAGCGCTGAATGGGCACACTCTCTGACTTGCTGTGACAGAGATCGTGTGCCTTAAAAGGCCTTGGCTAGCTCTGGCAGAAGATACAAAAGGCGGACTCTGACTTCTGGAGGAACTGGGTTTATTGAGGGATGGGGAGTTGGAGGAGCGAGGAAATCCAGAAGACAAAGCCGAAGTTCACAAGAGTACAGCTTCTTTTAAGGAGGGGTGGGTACAAAGGAGGGGCCTGGCCTCCAACCAATGGAGGACCAGGGGGTAACAGGCAAGGGGAAATTGACAACCCGGCTTCACCAACCTGGGGTATCCTGGGGAGGGGCCCCGGCCCCTGAACGAATCACTCGACCCCCTGGAGAGAAGGTTCTCGAGGAAAGGGACGGGTTGCTGAGTGACAGGCAGGGCACCAGGGAGGAACAGTGTAAAGGATACATTCGGTTGCTAGGACAACCGGGGAGGTTACAAGAAGACAGACAGGGGTTCAGGGGAGGAGACAATTGGGTAGAACCACAGAAAGGGGTCCAGGGAAGGAGACAACCTGGGCAGAACCACTTTTAACATAAAGGGGGGAATGGGACATACATAACTCAAATCCATTCAACTATAACTGAGCAAGAATGCACCCCAACACTGATAAATACTTTCTGAAGTCTGTCCTGCCCTTACAAAAGTAGTAGAGGAATATCACTGTCTTTTTTGAGTGGTTGATCCTTATTAGACAATATTAAGTATCTCACATCTATCAACCAAGCAGTTGAATGGGAAATCCTGATATTCCTAGCAAAGATAATGATAAACCCACTCTTTTAAAGCACTGCAGTCAGATAGAGAATTCCTTCCACACAGAAGACTGTCAGAAAGCATATGGGTTTCTCCTCTAAATCCTATTTAGTGTGAAAACAGCAGGAATTTTTACTTTTTAGCTGTTAGACATGTTAGTTCACGTGCCTGGACTATAATAACCAAAAATGCTATCTTTGATATCTCTCCATGGTTTGTTATTTTTATTTTTTTTTTTAATTTCATCTATCAAGAAATCTACTTGATATGTGTGTTGATTATTGCAATTAAGCATCTCTTTATTACTCAGCAGTATGGGATTTGGTAAATTCAAACTCTCATTGTGTAACTGTTTCAAAATCCAGTAAAATGTTAGTGTAAAAAGGTAGCAATTCTAAAGAAATCTGATGGATATTCAACTTTGCATAACTGTCGTGTGAAAAACAATGCAACAATGTGGATTATCTGATTTATAATGAAAGATGTCTTGTCAAGTTAATCTAGGTCCATGAAACATGACATTACGAAAACAGCTCAATTGTTTTAACTGTTGATTATGTACTTCATTTTGACAAAAATGTCCTGTACTAAGGGAGTCATGATTAACCTCTGACATTTTATCTGAAAGGAGAAAAGCATCTTACAAAACAATCAAACAATTTTACTCCTTTGTAGATGAGAAACAAACAATTCAGCACTGAAATTAACACAGCCATTTTTTTCAGAAAGAGCATCACATGAAAAGTGACAGATTACCTTTAAGCGGTAAATGTGATTTGCACAGGAGTCAAAGTAGTTAATGTCTCTTTATACCAGAAAAAAGGTAGTGTTTTTTCCCTCACATAAGTATTCCTGTAATGACTACTGCACATTTTCAGTGTGTAATTTTAAGAGCACTACATGCATTGTCTTTGTAAGCGCAGATTAAGCCTGTCCTTTGGTCACCATGGCATGCTTCTTTGCAGTAGTACAAAGGAAGTCTATTGTGTGAGATCAGGGAATCGAAGTAGGATAGAATATAAGCAAGCAGTTTATGTATGGATCTTGCTCCCACTGTTATTCCACATGCCATGTAATCTATGTACATTCTTACTCCTATTTGACCCACATGCCCTATGTATATTGATGCATTTGAAGATTCCAACAATATGCAGGAAAACTTGCCTAAGCAGTGAAAATATTTCCCTGCTTGAGGAGGTATTCTAGTACAACTTTTTCTCTGCATAGTGCATTTTTCTTCTGTCAAGATGGTCAATTCCTCCTTGCATGGGTATGGTGAAAGGAGATATATTAACCTCTGATGAATTCCAGCAAATGAGTGCATGAAGGTTGAACTCAAACTGCTGTGAAACTATGAAAACAGAGAAAAATGGAGTGAAATCTAAATTGACACCTTTCATGCCACTAAACCTCAAGCATTTTTCACAGAGGGCTGCATCCTGCAGTATTTTGCTATGAGTCCCATACATAGTCCAGCTTCATATGGTAACAATACACTTTACTCTTGAAGGGGTTTCTTTTCAGAGAGAAAGAACACATGAGGCCCTCATGGTATCTGAAATACTATGTAGGTACAAAACACACAATAATTAAGACATCTGTCAGCACATAATTTTAATATTTCAAAAGTTTGAGCTTACTTCCTGGCAAAGGACATCAGAAACCTGCTTATCCTCACAATATTAAAGTATTATCCACTTTTCCTCTGCATAGTGGAAAAACTTGCATTGATTATTAAAGTTAACTGATATCTCTCCTAATAGAAACACATTTTTGTATTGCACTATTTATTTGCTTGGGGAAAATTGCAACTGTTGTGGTAGTATCACTTTCACACACAGTTAAAAGTGTGTTAGCACTTATTTTTTAAATATTTCTAATTTAGCTTTAAAAGAAAAATTGTTTCAGGACACCATTTGTTGTTCACAATTAAAATTGAGTGTACTGGCATACTGAGTAGGAGGGTGAGACTAAGAGCAAAGAAGGGGGAGCACTGAGAGAAAATAACGGATTTTTCCTCCAATTATGCTTTTTTTGTCCTTGAATGGCTGAAGAAAAGCTACATTTTTTAAAATAACAACAAATTGCCTTCTTGTACAATGTTTAGTTATACCATTCTGAAAACAAATATATATTTAGTTCTGATTAATGGCAACATTCACTGGCTGATTTGTGAAGGTTTTTAGTTTTAAAAGAGGCTTAAGTTTGGTCTTGCCATAGTACATATGGTAGTTCAGTAGAAGGTTGTATTTGTGGAAAGACACTGGAAAAGGGATTGGGAAGTTGGGTGAAAAGTCCAAAGAAACTTCAGATGGTTTGAAGAAGAGATACGTTTGGAAAAATAATTTCTAAACATCAGTTAGGAAGGAAAAATGAAAATGAAAATAATTTTAACCTTTGTTGAATGAAAGGAATGAAAAAAATATGAAATACTGATATATAGAGAATGTAATGAAAACCTAAGCAAAAGCAGACAAATATCCAGATAAAGAATATGACAAAATCATGTTTAGAAAATTATAATAAAGCTACTAAAAATAAATATATGAAAGAAATAGAGAAATAATAAAGAGTACTTAGTGTTTTCTTTTTAATACTTTCTCTAGAAAGCATTGTAGTTGTAAAAGTTACTGCTAGAATAACAAATGCACTGATGTTCTAGAACTATTCCAAATCTCTTCCTAGCCTGGATCAGGACCTGAAAAAATTGATTAGAAATTTTGTTTATCTCAGATGCTGTTGCTGCCCCAATTAATTTTTTAATTGTTTCCAAAGGTCCCCATATGCAGTCTTGTGCTTTGCTACTCAAAAATCTGAGAAAACTGGCAGATGTTTGGAAAAACTGCAAGTCTAGATCTCAATCTCCCATTCGAATTTACAGAGTTTTTGTTTCCCTAGCTCTCCTATACAGGCACTGCAACCTCTCACCTTCAAGTGATATTAATGTTGACCCATCTGGTAAAAGATGAGGGGACCATATATTCCATAAAAGAATGCAGTTGCTTCCAGTAGAGCCAGAGAACACTGCTGGATTAGACTATAGCATTGGTGAGACCTATCAGGCAGATGTGCATTTGAGTGGCATTAACAAAAGCTCTAATTCAAAAGAGTGGAATTAGAAAGGACAAGGGAAATTAAAAAAAAAAATTACCAGATGGAACTTCAAAAAAGTTGGCTATCAGATGAACAGTGTGATGCAAAATTACAAAGACTAAGTGTAAGAAATTTTAGACTAGAATTATGTTGTTATAGAAAGCTTTTTAAAACATATTTTTTCACAAAATGCAGTGCAGTTGATGCTGAAGAGCATGGATTCATTCATCATAACATGATGCACACCCTTCTGTAGGAATAAAATCTTGTAACACTCCTGAAATAGTGAGTGATATGTTTGTATATGCTAGAGTAAAGTATGAATAATACAGTTTTCTTTATATTCTGCAGGGTATTTACAAGGTGACCATTCAATCAGACAATATGTTTCACTGTCAATTTCAACAACATCTGTAGGATCCTAGTATTCATTCTGGTTGAATTTAGTAGCCATGTATGGTACCAGATACTGTACAAAATGGTGACTTAGTTGTGGAATTCACAGAGCCCATGTATCTACCTTGTGAATTGCCCACTCCTACTATTATAAAATATGAAATTTTCAGACAATCATTAAATTATTTCTCTAAATAACTCTGTTCACTAACCTTTTTTTACCTGTTTTAAATATATATCTTATCAACATGGTTGCATGCATACATATCTTTAGGTACAGCAGTGCAGATTGAAAATACAGATTTTGAAACAGCTCAAATCAGCTTTTAACAGAGTTTATTACTTTACCATTGTTATACCAACTCTTGCTCCTGCAAATTCTTATGCATCAAAACTATTCTGTGACCAAAATGAATGCAAGTATACAGGTATTACAGTTATGTGAAATAGTTCACATAACTAAGTGTTCAAAGGAGTAAAGTTAAGTAGAAATTTACTTATTCCAAACATATCTGTTGCTTTGTACCCTTCATTGTCCCTTGCTTTGAATTTATATGGTACTTAATTAACTGATTATTTATTTACATAATAAAATTTCTGCACTAAGTATTTAATCTGAAATGTTAAAACACTGAAGACTTTAAATTATAAAGGAAAAAAGGCTGTAGCTGCTCACAAATAATATCTAAAAAACTGACACCATGCAGCGAAAATGCTATACATTCTTGTTCTAATAAAACTAAGAGAAAACTTTTAAGCATGCTAAGCTGAGCAGAATATGAAACTGAAAATTACAGGTGAAGTAAATTATTATATTACTTTGCACAGAAAGGTAACAGATCTTTTTGCATTGGTTTTAATTTTGGTCATCCATCAAGGCCATTTTTATAGCTCTTAGAACAGAAAACTAGAAGCTTTGGCAAGACTGTGAGCAACATTATTTTTTGTGTTGAAGTTTTTTTGTATGCAAGACAAATGAGAAAGACTGCTTTCATTATATATGTAGAGAAAATTGGTTCTGTTTGAGAAACCTGAAAACATACTTTGGATAATTTATACAATTAGAAAGTAAAAAGAAAGGGGTTCATTTTGTCATGTCTCTTTAAATCTGTACTATTGGTCTTGCCTTGTCTTTTCAATGGAGGCCTAGTTTTAGTAACATGGGCAACCTGCTGTGGCCAGAACAGTAGCTTCATAAAACAGAGTAGTGGTAATGATGCCTGTGAACCCCATGGAGATAGCTTGAAACTTCTGAGAGTTGCTTAGTGAAATTAAGACTTTCTTTTTGGCTTGTAAATTTTTTTTTATTTTGCTAATTGGGCTGTATCTTGTAGTGATGTAATACATGGTTAAAACTTACGTCTGTATTGTATAATTTTTAGTTTCGACCTCTATGCTCTTGATCTGTTTATTTACTGGGAACAATTACCCTTTTATATAGTGTTATATATTTTCACAAGCTGAAAAGGCCCTTGGAAGTTAAAATAATTAAGTATTCTATCATATTGACAACAAGCCTTACCTGATAAAAATCTGAACATTAACTAAAAGGTAGAGATTGTTCTACAAGAAAGGTTGGTAGGTGTCACTGAGTACCACAAATAGTTTTACAAGGAGCTAATTGTTCCATTTGTCTTAACTCAAATAATTAGATCTGGTCACTGGGCCTGCCCACTGTGCATCTTTTTGTCTGCTGCAAGCTGCAGTGTAACAAGAATTGAGGCTTGGAGCTCATCTGCATCCCACAAATAAAGTTAGTGCATTCCAGATTTGGAAAATGACAGCAGTAATATTCCCATAGTAAGGCTGGAGCTTAGCCCTGTTATACTTATTAAAAAGCCTATTCATACAAATTAAATCCATTCCATACCCTGGCCTCTGATGACAGCTCCATTTTTTTTTTCTTGTCTGGTTTGAATTACCACAGGTCTGTACCCAGAAATAATTTATCCCTTTCAGAAGACTTGTCCAAGCCTATAATAAATTCACAGGGGTCATCCCATCAGTGTGGTGAATTTGTATTATTATTTCATTATGAGAAGGAAAGAAAGAGGATTAGATCTCTTGCAGTGTTGGCAGCGCCTAAATCAACCTGAACACATGATTAAAGCTGGCATTTATGACTTTAACTGTCAAAGAAAACTAATTGTAAACTGAGAGCTGTGGATAATTATGGTCTTTTTTGTTACACCATTTTCCTCCTATTTATCACAGGATAAACTACAGACAATACTATTGTTTGCATTTAGCTCTCATTACTTGGAGCGTATTTATGCAAATGAAAATTTATCTAGATTCTCAAATTGATGGGTCTATTTTAACTTAGTTTCAATCATGCTGTAAAAACCCTGAAAGAAGGTGACACTCATAGAGCAAAATTCATGGCAGTGTATGTTGTATTGTCCCACTTGTAAGTATTTTCACTGTCTGCCTGGTTAATTTGTTTCTCATGAATGCTACTGAATAAGTAAGCTACTTAGACTACCTTCTCACAGGAGGTATTTTCCTTTTTCCTTTACCATCACTCATATGTAGCTTATATGAAATGTTATCTCAGAGAGCTGCATAAATCATATTTTAATAAACTGCTTGTACCTTTTTAGAGAAAGGAGTCCCTAAAACTCCGGAATAAAAGTTGTGATAACAACAGGGTGGGTTTGGATTTTTTTTTTTTTTTTAAACAACTACAGGAATAGTTGTAGTAGTATTTTTTTCTTCATACTGTTTTAATTTTTTTTTTACCCCCTCTTGAAATTAATTCCAGATAGAAAAGATCAGACATATCTAGAGCAGGACATTCTGGATGTTGAAGGTTATGCAAGATGAAATTTTTGCACTTTTCTGTGGTTAATGTTAACTAAAGCCCAGGACACACTGACTGGGGCATCTGAGAAATGAATTTAAAAAATGGACATGAATAAAAAAAATCACAAACTATGAAAAAAGTATATAGGAAAATAAATTTATGATATTTGATTGTAAAGGAGTTATGATTAACTAGCAGGTGTCTACAAGACAGAAAACATGATTTGTCATGGTAATGAATAACTTAGTCATTGCCCCAGAACACTGTTGTGACCAAATAGAATTGGTTTACAAAAGAGTTAACTGCATTAGTGACCTCTAAAGTGGCGGTCCTGGCTGTAATCCTTAGGCCAGGAATTCATACATCTACAGATACTGGAGTTGGAAGAGCTGTTCTCATTGTTTAGTACATTCTCTCCTTAAATACCTGCTGGATACTGTGAGAAACAAGAGACTTGGAAATGGATTTTTATGTGACAGTTTAAGAGAACATTCAAAGTTCCCTGAAAAAGGAAAATAGTAACAAATAACTTAGTAGGACTGATATTCCATCAGAAAAAATTATTTGAGGTGCAGTTATTATGAAATCCTTCTGAGCTTTATTAGAAAATGAAATAAAAAGTAATTGATGGCAGCAGGCAAAACAGATGTGTAAACATAAAAATACTGCTAGGATGTAAGCAATTGTTATGCATCGTAACTTAGGTCCCAACTTAAACAATACTGACCCTTTAAAGTTTTTCAATCAGTTGCGCTTGGGGATCCGTCTCTTAAGTAATGTTTTTCTGTTTGTGAATTTTCTGATGGAATAGTTGCAATAACAATTAATGTAGGCTATAATACCAATAATCAGAGATTTATATTTTTAATCAGATGGGCTGGTGACTGAATTTATTTAGATGCCAAACCAGTTGTGAGTCTTTATTGGAGGCTAAGATTTTTTCCTTTTTTTCTTTCTCTTAGGGAATTTACTTCCATTTGCTGTTAAGAAGCAATAACGTCTGGTACTTAAGGGAGGAAAAAAGATGTAGCTAAGGAGGAGGGGGATGAGTGCAGGTGGCTACTCTCTTACCTGAGGGCTTTTCTCTTGGGAAGGGCAGAGATACCATGAGATTTTGGGCTGGGGGGGGGAAGGGGCTGGGCGCAGCTCCTAGCTCTCTCGCTGTACATTGAAGGAGATACAGCCGAGGGAGGTACAGCCAGTCTGAGGTCACTGCTTGGATGATTTGTTGCCACTACTGCAACAAATCCTCCCACTGCTTCTTCTTTATTGAAGGTGAGCCTTTGTCGGTAAGAGCAGCCATTGTACTGGGACCTTATTAACACCCAATCATACTGGAAAGGACTCTCACCATCTCTTCGGGTGCTTCAGAGGAAAACCTGGTACCCCAAGCCCCTCTCCTGTCCTGGAAGGCGCATGTCCCTGGCTGTGTGTGGCAGTGGCTACAGAGAATCCTGGCTGCCACTGCTCAGCACCACTGCTTTGTGCCGCTGCCTTGGGCTTTTTCACTACACTCTAACCCAGCACCCCATGTCCAGCCAATGCACACAGCTCCTGCTGAGACTGTGGAGTTTTCTGTTATATTTTGTTTGCCGCTGCAGGGGGCATGCCCGCCACTGCCATCCCAGCCACTGCTCCGATGTTCCTGCTGCAGCCCATTTCGCCATGCAGCCCACCCGCCATAACCACTTGAGGGAGACATGGCTGAGCTCGTGCCACAGCGCCCTCTGGAGTGGTGAGGGCATCATAGCACATGCCCTGCCCAGCCGGGAGCCAACAGCGCCCCTGCCGGCTGAGACTGTAAGCTGGATATTGCTTAGAGAAGGCAAGAGAAACTTTATAGGGTCTTCTGGCTTTTTGTTTGTTGCTGCCATTGTTGCTGTTTGTTTGCCTTGCTATACACATACATACTAATAAAGAACTGTTACTCCTTTTTCCATATTTTTGCCTGAAAGCCTCTTAATTTCAAAGTTGTAATAATTTGTATGGAAGCAGATCATAATCTTCTTTCTAAGAGAGGTTCTCACCTTCCTTGGCAGACAACTGTCTTTCAAATCAAGACAGTCTTCCCAAGTGGGGTTCAGATATTTAAATTGATATGATACCCAGACCAGTTAAATTAATCTAATTTACTTCATGTAAAATTTTACCTAGAATAACTTATGCAGTAGTTAAAAAAGATTACTTGAGGAGTCTGCAATTGAGAAGGTCGTAACTGGTATTGCTATTTAATAGCTCTCACTAGGAGGTTGTGGTGGAGAAATCTCATAACTCTGCAAATTTCAGGAATACTAAAGAAACAATAATCTCATTCATGCTATGCTATGCTTCTAAATATAGTAATTTGGAGTAATAAAGCAGTAATGTTTGTAAAACATAGTGGAAGTAAGCCTTCACTGCTGGGTGAGAGCTGGACATGAGCCAGCCATGGGCACTCCCAGCCAAAGAGCCAAGTGTGTCCTGGCTGCACCCAGAGGCCCGTGGGCAGCAGGGGAGGGAGGGGATTCTGCCCCTCTGTCCCGCTCTGGTGAGACCCCACCTGCAGAGCTGCCTCCAGCCCTGGGCTGCCAGCACAGCAAGGACACGGAGCTGCTGGAGAGAGTCCAGAGGAGGCACCAGGGTGATCAGAGGGATGGAGCACCTCTCCTATGAAGAAAGGTTCAGACAAGTAGGATGCTCAGCCTGGAGAATGGAAGGCTTTAGGGTGACCTTATTCCAGCCCTTTAGTACCTGAACGGACCACACAAGAAGGCAGGAGAGGGACTTCTTACAAGAACACATAGTGACAGGACAAGGGGGAATGGCTCCAAAATGAAAGGGGTTAGGTTTACATTAGATAACAGGAAAAAAAAATCTGTATTGTGAGAGTGGTGAGAGAGTGAAGCAGTTTGCTCTGAGGAGTTGTGGATGTCCCATCCATGGAAATATTTAAGGCCAGGCTGCATAGGGCTCTGAGCAATCTGGTATGGTAAGAAGGTATTTCTGGCTATGGCAGGGAGGTGGGTCTCAGTGTTCCTTAAGGTCCCTTCCAATCCAAATCATTTTATGATTCTATAAAACCAGATCAAATGGGAAATTCAGACTTATTAAGGTACTTAGACACTATGCTGAGACCAGCAACCTTACTGATTTCAGAGGCATTTGGGTGCTTAGAATTTGTCAACATGATTTCCAAGATTTAAAGTTTGTTTAAATATTTGTCAGCTTTTTTATTACATGGCCTTCAGGAACTTAGGTTGGAAAAAACCCATAAAAGTGAATATTTACAAAATTAAAATTTGTCAAGAGTTTAAAGCATAACTAAATAATAGTGTTTTTATCTGCAAAGACAGACTACCAGAAAAATTTACTAACAGAAACAATTCATCTGAATACTATAAATTCTTTAGGCAGTGTTTACTATATAGAGACGAAGGTAATGAAAGCAATAAACATTAAAAATAAATATTTATTTTTTCATAAACTGTATGACTTATGAAATAGAGACATATTGTACAATCAGCATCTCACACAAAATAATAGAAAAAAAACCGAAGACAACCTTAGAGTAGAATTCTAGAAAATGCAATAGAACTTTAACGAGCCATAGAAGAAATTCTTTAGGATACAAAGAAAAGTGCTCTGGGACTACAGTCTTTGAATACATGATAAATTATAAAACTGTGCTAGTACAATGTCTTTGAGAGGCATTATGAGAGAGGATCTGGAGGATCTCTATAAACTGTCTAATAAGAAAAGAGGTAAGACTAAAAATAAAATACAAAATTGTTAGTTAGAAACATTTTAACAGAAATAGATAACACCAAATACACAAATGGACTTTGAATATTTCAAAGGCAATTGAATATTCAGATACACAAAGAAATAATCCTAGATTTTACAATGAATTTTGGTGACTTCTAAGGTCTCTAAATCATAGAATCATTTGGGTTGAAAACAATGTCTAAGATCATTTAGTTCAACTGTTGAACATTAATGACTAATGTGAAATAAATTTAGTAGTGTCCTGATAAAGAAACAGAGGACTTGAAATAGGTGGAAGAGATACCAGATGAGGTGAAAAGTAAGTCTGTAGAAGTCATTGGTAGCATAACTCTTCACATTCTGCAGATCAGCAACCTGAAGGAAAGAATATGGGCTTTGTTTCCAGCAGATCTGGTTTCTGAAGAAAGGTGAAATTTTGTGTTATGATTCACATGAACTGGAAAAGTGGAAAGGAGAAAGATGTTTTAGTTCAACAGATTCTGAATTAAAAAAACCCAAAACATAACAAAACCTTTTCTAGTGATGATTCATTAGAAGTGTTCATCAACAGAGGCTAGAACAGAATTATTTCACCAAAAACTGCAAAATAGTTGGTTTTAGATCAGCCAGAGAAGGTAAGAAGTATTTATTATGAAATCAATAAAAGGTGAAAATGTATTTTGGATTGCAGCTCTGGTACTGTCATGTAAAAGACAGCTTACAAATGAGAGAAAAACAAGAACAGTAAGGACAATCACAGCCTATAAAATTTTAGATCATCAAAAGAATAGTTACAAGGGAAAGAATTCAGCTGTGACAGGATAAGTAAATGTGTAGGCTTTGTTGATACACTTATAGAACTTGGAAAGGATAGGATGTGGCAGCAAGACTAAGTAGACATTACTTATTAGGTGAGTAGTTTTGTTGAAAACAATAGTTTGCAAATTTGGAAGTGATAAAAGGAAACACCACAATGTGGTGAGATTAATATTTCAAAGATTTTTTTCCTTTAAAAATTTAGGAAAAGTAATACTTTTTTTTTCTGGTAACAAGCATACTGAGAATTATTGTACAGGGTGATTATTGTGTTTAAGGAGGAGGAAATGAATGGTTTAGGGGTTTATACTTAAAAATTGGCAGAGCATCTATTTACTGCGTGATTCATGCACTCCACTGAGTGCTGTGTAACTTCTAGTTTATTGAGATAACACCTATTATTCAAAGCCTGTTTTGGTCTGTGGAAGGGCCTCTCCTGACATTCTTAAAGTCCAGATGTGGGCACTGTGGCTTTCTATAGAAATGGCTGGGAAGAAGGAGATAACCGTATTAGCTCCTGTTCTTCTGTCCCCAGAACAGAGTGGCCTCAAACACATTCAGGAGTCATATGATGAGAGCATATAACCATGTAAATATAACTGTAAAATATATTCTTAAAAGATTGCCCCGAAAAAAATACTTTTTGTTTCTGTTCTCTGTTTTTCTCTTTTCTTTTTTTTCCCCTTTCCCTGTTGCTTTCCCTATTCCCCTTCTGTCCTCTCCCCTCATTTCCATTTCCATTTCCATTTCCATTTCCATTTCCTCTCTTTCTCTCCTTCTCCTTCTCCTTCTCCTTCTCCTTCTCTTTTTTTTTTTTTTTTTAAACTTTTTTCCTTTTTTAATCCATTAGGTTTAAAATGAATGGAACCCTTTTTGGTATCTTCCTTGACAAATTTTTATTTCCATTTCTATTTCTTCAACTGTTTTGCCAGAAACCACAGTTTCTCCAGGAAATAAGACCCTCTGATGGTTCCATTCTGAGTTAGCAGATTATTATAAAAGTACTTCAGCTCGTTTATAAGATTTAATGTTTTCCTGGACAATACACTTCAGGGCTTTATAGCACCCCTCTGGAAATTCAAGCTTCCTGAATGAACTTTCTTGCCCTGTATGTATCAAGATACATAAATACATCTTTTTTTGATGAAAAAGTAGTAGTAACTCCAACAATAATATTTTTCCAGATTTTTCACTAAACCACTAAATACATGTTTTCTTAAATCCAGTAAAAACCATTAAGGGTGCGTCAGCGAAATAAAATGAGATTTTGGTCTCAATTTGCATGCAAGATAGAAGCATTGAAAATTATGATCACAAGTGAATATCAACAGAAGAAAAAGTGCTTATGTGTTAAAAGCATGGGGAGTTCTAACAACAAATTACAGAGGCATTTTCATGTTAAGAAATGTATCTTACAGAGATTTTTAAATGACAAAATATCAAGACTTTTGATCTTCTTGAGGCATTTACACTCCTACTGTCCAAGTAAACTCTTTGAATGTTTTATATTATGAAATATAGACAAGTCTGTGAAAACAAATGAATACCATAATGACTGAGAATTTAACCTGATATAGTTGTGGTCTGAGACCTGTCTTACTGACTGAGGTACATTCAAGAGCAGCATGAATTCAGTCCCTAGAGAAAATATCAGGGATATCCAAACAGCCATATTTGCAGCAGCCTTTTTGGGCCAATTTTCTGATTGCCGTGCTCCTTAGTTGTTTGTGATGAATGCCCACTAGCTGTGTACAGCATGTTTCTCCAGTAGTGCCTATCTTATTTATAAGTAAATGTAGCTTTTTTGTTGTCTGAAACAAAGCACTTCATTATTCAGGTCATAAACCTTCCCTTAGGAAGGTAAGAAGTAAACTCAAGTTTAAGGAGAGTATTAGTTGGTTGATATTAATTACTACTTGGATTTAAAGATAAGATGATTAGGCTTTCATCAGAAACAAAAAAACTCCACAAAACAACTGGTCTTGGACAGCCAAGAATCCACTAAAAGCAAAATAAAAATGTGGCAGCAGGCACAGTTGCTAGTTCAAAATACAGTTAACAGTGCAGAAATAAGGATAGATACCTACCAATTCCATGAGTAAGTATCCACTATATATCACCTCACTGTTTAGGGACATGACATAACTTGTTGCTTTCTACACCACTAGTAAATATAATGTGTAAACATTTGTACAAAACTTGCAGAGTTACCTGCAATATGCCATAGAACTAAACAGAATGAGATTACAACAAACCATGTTGTCTTTTATTATAGTAGTACTTTTTAGACTGTTTCTGCATCCTTCTTTTTAAATAGAATGACAGTGGAAGAATTTTAGATGGCAAAGCTTAAATAATTAAAACAAGATACGAATTTATTCACATTTTGAAGCTATGTTAAAATTGCTTATCTTAGTCATGGCAATATATCAGGGTGTGTGCACAGCACCTGAGATACCAGCTCCTGGAATTCACCCTGAAAAGCAATGGTCAACCTTTACAAATTGTAGATGATCTTTGGGTTGCAGCTAGCACAACTCAAAGCAGTCATGGGTAGGCTTTGCTTTCTGTGCCAGTCTGTGTTTCTGAATCAGGAAGAGAAGACAGTCACTGAGACAATAATTGTGTCTTGAAGTGGCATCAATTGCAGTTCTAAGTTTACATTGAAAATAATTGGTTGTTGTTCTCCAGTAGAGTTTACAAAGTGGACATTATTCCTTGTTCTTTTCTGTCTCCTTTAGTTGAAAGGACTTGGGAACATTTACTTCCCTATATTTTCACAGGAAAATATCCCTAAAACCTGGATATGTTTGTAAAGAGAACATCAAGAGAATTATATGACGTATAATATTTCTACATGATCAAGGTTAATGACTTCTGAAGTTTCCTGTTCCTGAGGCCATTTTCTCATGCTGTATCTAAATTAGATCATAGCCACTAGCTGAGGACACCTGTTTGCTGGTCTGAAATCCAGACAGTGACAAGAGGCACTATTCTGAAGTTCTTTATGTGCCGTCCTTTGAGAGAGCAATTTCAAGTTTATATGAAACGAACTTTATTACTGCTCTAGTTGCTGGATATGAGGTAGGGACACTCATTATCACTGCTAAAATAAAGCTGTTCTGAGAGTTTCCCTCAAGCCAAAACAGCAGAAATACCAAAGCTCTTCCTCTAAGAAGTCTGCAGGCTCCTCATTTTTTCCTAGAAGGTTAAACCTGTCACTCCCAAAGAATTTTTAGAAAATGTGACTATCAAGTACCTAGCTGTTTGTAAAAGCTCAAGAAATTTCAATTTGCACAGTGGTGAGTTGGAATGATGCTAAGAATCCTGAAAGCACAAACAGGACACTCAGGATTTGCACAGGCTAAAATTAATATTTTTCTCTCCTTTTTTGCCCCCAATATGATGCTTTAGAGAGCTTTTACAAGATTTTGGTGGTAATTTACAACGTTCTAGTACCTTTCTTAACTAATCATCTTGATTTCCATGGCAACATATCCAATGTTTGCTTTTCCATTTGCAGTATCTTTATTTTCTCCAGCCACACTCATTTCCACAGTGAAAACAAACAAACAAAAAAGTATTTTAAAGAAGCCAAAATTATTTTACCCTATGACTTCTGGACAACTGCAGGCATCAAAAGTTGTGGAAGGAAATATTGAGAGGATAAAAAAGAAATTTGGAGTGACCATCTGGTAACTAAAAATTGCAGTCTTACTGCAGGTGCCAAATTATCCTGGTCCTACTATCACCTTCAGGATGAAACTGTAAATATACTTTCAGTTGTCACACGGGGACACAATATCGAAATGCAAACTCTGTGAACTTGTACATGACCAAAGTTCTCTCCCCCTCACTTCACTAGCGTCCATGATACAGACTGAGCACCATTTGGGATCTGATTGTGACTTGTGGATTGTTATGAATCACATCACAGAGTAGGCAATTCATAGTTGACAGTGACAGGGATTCTTCTGGAATGTGGGTTGGTGTCATGGTTTGACACTGGCTGGCTGCTTGGCACCCACAAAAGTCACTCACTTATCTTCCCCTGCCACAGCTGGGCAGAGGAAAGAAAAAATTAATGAAGGGTTCATGAGTTAAGGAACAGGATAAAACACTCCAAGGGCAAAACAGGCTCAGCTTAGAAGTAGAAAGTGAATTTATTACTAACAAAATCAGAGGAGGATAATGAGAAGTAAAATAAGCCCTTAAAAAAAATCTTTTTCTTCCCCCAACCCATCTCTCCTTCCCACTGACAGTGCAGGGAGACAGGGCATGGGGGTTTTTGGTGAGCTCATCACTGAGATTTTCTTCCACTGCTCCAGGAGAGGAACACTTCCCCTGTGAGGTTGTGGGATTCCTCCTATGGGAGACAGCTCTCCATGAACTTTCCCAGCACAGTTCCAGTCTCACAGGTAGCAGTCCTCCCAAAACTGCTCCAACATGATTTCCTCCCATTGGCTACCAGTGCTCAAAAACTGCTGTAACGTGGGTCACACTTTCCATGGGGTGCATTGCTCCAAGGACAGGCTGCTCCAGCCTGGAAGCAAGGGCCTCAATCTCCACCGGGTCTCCCACTGGATCACAGCCTCCTCCAGGCATCCACCCGCTCCAGCACGGGCACCTCCCCCACGGCTGTGGGTGGATCTCTGCATTCCCTGTGCAGCCATGGGCTGCAGGGGCACAGCTGCTTCACCATGGTCTTCACCACAGCCTGCAGAGGAATCTTGGCTCCAGTGCCTGGAGCACTTCCTCCCCATCCTTCTCCACTGACCTTGGTGCCTCCATGTTTTTTTCCCTCATATGTTCTCACCTCCTCATCTTCGCTGGCTGCAATAAACACTGCACCCCACTTTTTTTTTATTTTCTTCTTAAATATGTTATCATAGAGATGTTACCAACCTCTGTAGTTGGCCCAGCTTTGGCTGGCAGCATATCCATCTTCAGAGCCATCAGGGATTTGCTCTGCCAGACATGGTGAAAGCTTTTAACAGCTTCCCACAGAAGCCACCTCTGTGGCTCCCCCCTACCAAAAATTGGGCTGTGCAAAATGAACACAGCTGGAAATCTTGAAACTTCATCAGTGTGTTTGTTATGAAATTCCCTATTAGTGTCCAGAAGTCTCATTCTGACACTGCACAATCTACCAGTCTTTGGCATTGCCTAGACTAAGACACTTTTAAAGCATTCCAACAGAAGATGTCCTGTTGTTTGCAAAAATTACAAGTTCCAGTAGCTGAGAAATTTGCTATTTTCCTTTATTTCTGCTAACTGTGATTCTAGTGTGATTTGGGTTCATATAAAAACCCAGTGCCATTGATATGTATTTCACTTTTAATTCAGAAAGAATGGTTTGCTTCCCTTTTAAAAAATATAAAATAAAAAAATTGACTCAAATTACAAATTTGAAGGATAAATTACTTCAAATACAGAGAAAAAAAATACAGTTAAAGACAGGTCTTTTCCTCCAACAGAAGTCAAATGACTGAAGTTTTGGTAACAGCTTTAATTGACCTTTTTTTCCAGGCATCTGTTGTATTGTATTATACATGACACGAAATCAGTAAACACTTAGGTCTTTCAAAAGGCAGATGCTAATAGCCACAGCCTTTCTGCTACAAAGTCTATGGTTGATTTGTCTGCTTAAGTAAATAAGGTTGGTTATTAAAACAATCTTAGCTGATACTAACAACGATATTTCCATATACAGTTATCATTGATGTCAGTGGAAATTAGAACCTTAAGTAAGAATTAGAACTTAAATACCTCGGTTGAACTGGACCTGTTCCTGCTTTTGTCTTCTCTTAATAGCCAAATCATGCCTAGTCACTGCCTTTCTGAAAAATGAGCATAAGCAAATGGCTTAAACTTTCTGCTGAAATAAACTCCAGCAAACTCAAGTGTGAATATAGTGGAAGCAATCTGAAAATGTTAGTGTTAGTGGATATTTTTCATGCTGTGGCTGCTTGTATAAGAGGACAAAACCCAAAAATATATGAAAAATTAAGATAAAAGGAGAAATAAATTATTAATAAAGAAAAGTACAGCTGCTTTCTCTGTGCACATTTTCAGATCTATTGGATTTTTTCTCATTGTTCTGCATAAATTGCTTCTGACTATACAATGGACTTTGGCAGGGCCATAGCTTTCAGGTTCTTGATTTTTCATAATTCACTCAAATGCCAGCTCAACAACATTAAGTGGAAAAATAAAAAAAAATACCCTCACTTTTCCACAGAAACAATTTTGAAAATCCATTTACATGGAAAATAAAGAGGCATTAAGCCCAGTGCAAATCTGTAGCTGAATACAAAAATCTGAAAGCATAATATTTTATTTTTCCAGATAAGACAATACAAACTGTTATTTACTGCCTGAAAGGGCTGAAGAGTTCTGAGTTACATAGAAGTGAGCTGTTTTTCTAACTTACAGCATGGTAAAAAGTCCTTTTAAATCCACTTTTGCTTTTCTTTTTTCTTTTTAAGAAAATAAACTATAAGCAGAAGGCTTTATGAGAGAGTTTTAAAAAGTAAAGACTTAGTATTTATTAAATAGGTTTTATTTTCACTCACTTGTGCTTATGCTTCTCAAATTGCTCACTCTTTGAAATGGTGTTGTAAGATTTTCACTGCTACAAGCTGTTTACCACCTGCCAAACTGCAATGCTCAAGTGTGTGTTCTGTAAAATGTTTTCCGAACAATGTTATCAACAACACAGTTAAGGCAGGAAAAATAATTTTTATGCCAAGAGGAAAGCAGCTAATCTGTGTTAGCAGAGAAAAACCAAGCAGAAAACACAACGTTGCATGCATTTAATAGAATTTTACATAGCATCTAACCAGGAGAATTCTGATGCTGCAACCTGAGAATACAAATCCGTCTGACTAGCACTAGTGAAAGTATGTTTTATGGTTAGATATGTTCTCCAACTGCTCAACTACAGCAGACCAAAAACTAATACTCGGTAGGGTTTCTTAGAAGTCAAAAAAGTTAGAGCTTATTTTCTTACTCTTTTACCAGGTGGACATTCATGCTTCAAGTTTATATACATCTATTGCTGGGAAAACTGAATTTCTACAACAGCAACACTGGAGTACAGATATAGTATTTACTAAGTCACCTTGAGGGAGATCTGAAGACCTGGCAGACAAAAGAGTCTACTTTGAGTTCCTGTGTCTTTCTTTAAGGGACCTAAAGGATGTGATCTTGTCTTGCCAGGTTGTAAATTCGACCTTGTGTGTTGGACAGGTTTTGGCAGTAGGTCACAGGAAGCATAAGGGAAAGTGCTTTTAAAGGAACACAAAATATCAGTGTTAGCATCCTAATGAAATTCCGCAGAAATTCAGCTTTCCATGTCCACAAAATTATTTTCTCCTGATGTGAACATTCAAAATGTACTGCAGATGAATTAACTTCCTGAAACTGACAAAATCTTAGAGAAGGGAAGGCTCCCATGTGGCATTCACTCAAGTGTTCTGTCCAAAATTTAGCATAATCCATCAGTATTCACACAAACAAAATATGAAATTGTCTCCTAATGGTGAATAAGAAGTAGTTATAACACTAAGGAATAATAATATGTGCCTTGCTGGGACATTGCTGCAGCCAGCTGAGAAATGGTCATATCTCAGCATGGAACATGCATAATAGTATTTGTTGTTGTGATTGTAAAGTAGTATCACGCTAATAGTAGAAAACTGAAAACTTGAAAGTGAAAAGTGTATCTTTTCTATCAATAACAGATAGAATATGAAAATTGAATGAGTTGATGAAGAATATCTTGATTTGGTGATTGTCTAAGTATTGTTTTTCTCTTGGAAAACAGCACTTACATCATGGTTTCATAAGCTTCTTTCTGTTATCCTTTTGAATAAAACAGTTTTTAGAGACAATTTTTATGTCAGTTCATCCTCATAGTCCTTCATGGCCCTTTGAATTATAGCAAAATCAGTGATTTTAAAAAAATATTCCCACAGTATTTTTTACTGAACATCCACTTGCACTGTGAGACTACAGGAAACCTAGCTCACACATACAAAGAGAAGACATAAGATTCTGGCATGTGTTTTGTAATATCTAGAGTACCAGACTCTAGCAATTTGGCACATTTTCTTTCATATTGAAGCTGTTTTTCTAGAAGTCATCCCCAATTAAGCTGCATGCTCTTCCTGCCTTTGTATTTGTTTTCCGTTAGGAGGTTTATTTGTGTCTTTTCTAGAGATGGCAATGAAATACACATGATCATCAGCATCTAGCAAGACATTGCAATGAGCAGGTATTGAATACATTATTGATTCATTTTTTTCAGAAATTTGGAAATGTATATGTTTTCAGGCAGCACACACAAAAGTTCATCAGTCCTTTCATCTGGCTCTATCCAGGATGATATAACTAAATGTAGGTATCAACATGAATCAGGAAGCTGAAAATGTCTTTTGTGGTTTTATGTCTGCAGCAGAAATCAACCCTCAATATGTCATGATTTTCAAATGGGGGTGCTTAAAGCTGGTAACCTAAGCTAATAGTTAAATGACATGATACGATTTCTAAATGCAATCTATTTCTCAGCAGTTCTTTTAATAATTTGCAAAACAGGATAGTTTAAAATAACAGTTTAGGTGTAAAGCTAGATTGTCTGCATAAGAAATCTTACTAGAAACGGTCTTTAGTTCTGTTGAAAGGCCTTGCTGTCACTCTCCATGAGTGAACATACCAAGACTTTCTAAATTACTTCAGCAAAAGATGTAATCCATAACACTGAAAAACCTGGCTCAGTCAAGATTTTCCAACTTTTCTGTTTTCCAACTTATTTTCCATATGTCTCAGAAAACTACAGGAAAGCTACCACCAGTACAATTTATTATTGGGTTATAAAGGTCTTTTCATACTATGACCCTGGAACACTAAAAGTGGTCCAAGGGCCAGAGCCCTTTTGAGACATTGGAAAAAATACATGATGGGCTGGGTTGGTATGGGTCTCCTGATACATAAAAACACAGAAAATTGACATGACAGCAGCTTCCACTCAATCATATATTGCGCAGGTGGCAGCTGCTCCAACAATTTCCACTTGTCACTCTGCTTAGCTTTTCCCAGCAATGGCAATGGCAGAAGTACCATGATTCAAGCTTTAAAAAGTATGAACCTCTGGAGAAATCCGGCACAAAGTGCTGCTGTAGCAATTCAGCTAAGGGCAAAAAAATTGCTGCCTGCAGTGGTGTATTGCTACCTTGATGAGCTACTTAGAGAAATCAGAAAATATCCATCTGAAAATCTGTAATAAAAATTTTTGCTGGTCTGATCTTGCCAGTTTAGCCTGTTGGATTGCTTGTTTGCACATCAGCAAGCATATAGATGTTTATCATGAATGGATCTGTTTAGCATGGCAGGAAATATTATAACAGACAAGAGATTCAGATTGCTACTGCAAAATGCAAAGCATCTGGCAGATATGCTATATTTTACTTGGCAAGTTCACTTGCCAAGAATGAATTAAAAATATGCATATAGTTCTGAAATTGCTGCTGGCTTATAAATCAGGGAGGGTGACCAAGGTACATTCCACTGTAGGGTAGTAGCAGCTATGATCTCAGATCTTCTCTTACATCCTTTTCCCATTTGATGTTTAATTTATTATGGTTTACCTTATTATAATTTTATGTCCTGAATTAACCAATAGTCTTGCATTATTACATCAGGTTAACCACTAATGTTTCTTATTTGTTTGCTTTTGTTTTAGCCACTCAAAAAGGGTTTTTATGACATCCACAATTTGAAATTTTCTGCTTTATTTTCAGCAACAAAACAATGCTTGTAAACAAAATAAAATGTGTATTTCATATTGAATCAATTCAGTAGTTTTAACCGGTTCCATAACAGCATCTTCTACAATTGGGATTTGTTATATATTGAAGATTTGGACCAACCTAAGTTCATTCAAAAAGCAGCAATAATAATCAAGTTATTTAGAAGTACATGATCAGTATCAGCAAAATACCATAGTGGTAACAAGAAGTTAGTGTGCCTGATGCTATTTTTGTAATGTGTTCTAGTTTGATATTGAGTCCATCATTTGCTGCAGTTTTCAATACACTCTGTGAGTTGAGCTTTACTTATTCTTGCATTGTACTGCCCAGTTTGTTACCAGAATTTATAAATATCTGTAAGCTTGAGATGTTCTACCACAGAGAAGACAAATAAGCAATACAAATATAAATTATAGATCAGTCATCCTTAAGTTCATTAAGTAATGAGCAGAGGATATAAATAGAAAAACAGGTGGTTCAAAGCTGTCCTGCTTTTTGTTCTATGACAGCTTGTTTGACTGTAAGGGCAATTGTGTACCCCAATAGTTCCATGTGATGAGAAGTACTGAAACAAAGGAACATTATGGCCAAGGCAATCTAGAAAAGACAAATTTTCCAAGTATATTATCAGCAAAAAAGGTGTGGGTTTGGTACAACTAACCTGTCTTCAGACAATATGAAATTTAAATAATTCAGGTTTGTATTCAGGATACTGAAGTATTTCATATGTCAAAACCCTTCACCAAAACAACAAAACCAAGCTCTGAAGGATTGTCCATGTCAAAACTCAGTTTTTTATTATCACCTCAATAAAGGAGAAGAGGAAAAGAAGGAGAGGAAAATTATGTCAGCAGCATTAGCAGCCCTCTAGCTGAGGAATATGCACACTATAAACATTTAATTACTGCTTATTTATCAATGGGACTGATTATTTTTTATTTCTGTTATTATAAGCAGCAAAGCATAAATGCGATTTTAAAGTGGATTCAGAGAAGGCAAAAACTGTAACTTAATGAACAACCTTAGTGACAATGTAATAGAAAAATCATGAAAGAGGCAGCAAAATTAGTGTCTGTGTGGGAAATGTAAAATTATAAAATTAATTGTAATAATTAATAATGAATTAAATTAAACAATTAAATGAAACAATTTAATTAATTTAATTAAATTAGTAAATAAAATATTAATTATTACTATTAATTATTAATTGTAATAATTAATTTATTACAATTTAAACCATTAGTGAAGCATAAGGAATAGAGTAAAACATGAAAAGAGATGAAGGTCTGTGGGGAGATTTTTTGTGATATAGAGGCTTGAGGGCCTGGAAAGAGATTTTGGACCAGAGCCAAGGACTTTTAGTCTTCTTATACTGATGTTTTTGGGAGCTCAACAGTACTACAGAAAAATGTCTTTCTGGAGTTTTTGCCCCCTTTCTTTTAATCGACACCCCTTCATTATAAAAGCTATTTACAGTATTTTTAAAATAGCATTTTAAATGATCATTTAATAGTTTTTCAAATCTAGGGGGATTTCTCACACAAAACTTTTTATCAGGTTTCTTTAGCTCACAACTCTCCAAATCTCATGGGATTTATTCTCTCTAAGTACATAACAATCTCTACTAAATGAGAATACTATCACATTGTAAATCCATTTATTTTGTTTTAAAACACATAGGTTTTTAAAGTGGGATAATATTCCTAGATGTCAGAGTGTAAATCAAGGACTTAATTAGAATACTTGATAATATTTGTTGAGAAAACAATGTAGATAATGTCTGGAATCCAAATCTTCACCCCTCTATGTATCAACTGATTTTTTTTTATCATTGCAATATATTTTATCAAAATAGTCTAATCTTTGAAAGCAGAGTCACCTTTGATTCACAAGATTATGTGAAAAATTTATACTGCTTTCGTGGGGGTAACAGTGACTGAATTCCTTAGCACCCTAACATGTCCTTGACCTCTGAGTTGCTCTCCTCTACCATGAACTCTCAGAGGAACCTTACAGGAAACAGTAAGGAACAGTCACCTTTATATTTCCTTCAATGGCATATGTAGGAGAGGAGGAAATTCTAAATCTGGCAACAGGCACTTCTGTTTCCAATTAAAGAAAAGAGTGTGCTAGGAAAGAGGTGAGATTTATTTTGTCTGGTTTTTTCCTTGAAAGTGGTATTACAGGCTCTTTTCAGATGCCAGTAGGAATCACTGCTGGAGTTAGTCTTAACTTTCACAAAAAAACCCAACTATTTTTCTGCTTTTACATGACTACAGGATTTAAGATGCTGGAATTGATATGCTAAAAAAATTATTACTATGCCTCTGGTTTGTGTCTTCTTTTTTTCTGTTTTGTGGTGACTTTTTTTTGTTTCCCCCTGCCATGTATTACAGTGACCAGTTCAAAGTTCAGGCATTCAAACAAGTTTGAAGTTTTCATGTAATTACCAAATAACCACTTCCTCTTCATTCATATTGGAGAAATTTGTTCAATGTTTCTGTTTGAAGAATGTGTGTTAAAATAGAATATTTCTTGAGTAACAGCTGATGAATAATTTTACTTGTTGAACTATATCAGGAATCTGGCTGCTGAGGGATCCAGTATAAATTCTGATTTAATCTAAAATTCCACAAAAGTTCTCGAGAGAAATGAACACAGCAGCACTTCAAGGCACAGTTGTTAAGTCATGACTGTTCAAACAGAAGTGAACTCTGACATGGGCAGAATGGAAGCTTTCACAACTAGACTCCTATGGCAGGACTGCCAACTTAAATCCTCTTTGTTATGTCCAGGCTATCCGAGTTTGCAGCCATCTGAGCCAATCTCCTGTTTTATGATAGATGTGAGGTTTAGCTAGAGACTGTTGGGAGTGGAGAAGACAGAAAGTGAGCTAATGAAAGGGAAATATTCTTGAAAGAAGGCTCCAAGAAACATGTCTGTACAACTTGCCAAAGTGAAAGAATCACAGTTATGTGAATCATAAAGGAAATCATAATATAATAGTTGTCTCAGTTCCAGAATCACGTTCCTCATTAAAATGTTCTTAGGAACATGTAAAATACACAAGCACGCATACATTTCTATACACATGCGTTTATATACACATACATTAAAATTTCATGTTTCCAGTCTGACAATATGTCAAGGTTCAAAAAAAAAGTTTTTTTTTTTCTTTTACATGTTAGTGCTAGACTAGAAAAACACCCTACTAGCTTTCCTTATCATCTGTCAATTTCAATGCATAGAAAATTGTAGAAAATCCAATTTTTTAATATTTAATATTAGTTTCTGCCCATCACATGGGCACAGGAGAAAAGAGAAAAACATACACCTTAATATGCTCATGCTCTTCGTCAGAAAAGAGCAGCCTCCCTCACAGAGCCTAACACTGCCTTTCCCACCTTGGCAGTGCAACACTAGGTGTGTGTTTGGAAGTGTACACAGTGATACAAACAGAACTGTTTTGGCATAATTTCTTCTAGACACACAGCGGAAATAACCTGTTCTAATGGCATTATTACAATGCAAAGTAGTATCTCTGTCTCTTCCTTTCCCAAGCCCTTCCAGCTGTAGGGGTGCTTCTGTACAGGGCCTGGACCAACAATTATAAGCAATAATATTAAAATTATTGCCATGTGGGGACAAACTGGGTGGTTTGATGAATAAATATTTGCTAGACCCTCATCTATACTATTTACAAGATGTATATGTAGCCAGACAGGACAGAGAAACAAAAGTAGTGGATAAAAATGAATAAATTAGAAAAGTTTTAAAAAGTTTTCTTATTGACAGGGGAGTACAGTTGGCTAAACCAACTTGCTGAACTGATCTTTAGCTTCCACATTTTTTATTTTATATTTTGTGAAATTACTAAAAATAACACTCACATTCTTTTTAAGTTCAAATATTTACTTTCTGTATAAGCCTCAAACAATTATACAGTTGTGTAAAACCATTTTGGATAAGCAGCCAAGATTTTTCAAATCCCATTTATCTTATAATAATTCATAATATATGGCTACAACATTTTGTACACTTTTTCCGAGTTCCATTTCATTATACATGAGCTTTATTGTGGTGTTTATTTTAATTATAAATATTATTATTTCTTAGTATGGCAGGGGTCTAAACACTCCTTTTGCTTAAAGAAAATTGAACAAAGAATTTCTTAACATAACTTTTTCATAGAATTGTTTAGAGCAGAAATAATTTTAAATTAATCAAATCAACAATGGCAAGAAAATAAGTGGGGTTTTTTGTGGCCATTAAGGTTATTTTTCACCTTTAGTTTGACCATGTGTCAACACAATAACACTACATCTACTTTGCAAAGATTTTGGTTTTATTGTGAATCTCAAGTACATGTCTTGTTTTTCCCGCTGATCCTTTTTGGAGTACAATGAGTATGTATGCTGGAATCCAGGCTTTTGTTAACACCATAGCAATAGTGAGAGACCTAGGCAAACACATAAAATATTTTGCACTTTGAATATGGCAGCCAGTATCCTTGGTGTTCTTACTAGATATGGGAATGGGACAACACCTAGGAGCAGGTTTTTCACTGACTATATTGGAAGGGTGACAACCTTCAACCTAATGAAATACTGAAGTATTTTGATTTCAAGCCATAAGTAATAAATATGTCTTAGTTCATGCTACTTATTGTTAGTGCTTCTATTTTGCACTACCCTGAAAAAGCTACTCATTGTTTCTTGTGTTCTCAGTGACTCAAAAATAAGGACACAAAAGAAGCTGGTTGGGCTCAAGCTTTGAGTTCTTAGTACAAAGCTGATTTCAATGTTGAACACTTTTACTGCAGCAACCTACTACTACAGATAACTGTCAAGTTAATAAGCGACAGGCTACTTTTTCTTTTTTTAAACATTCTGAAAATTGAGCTTGAAAATATTAGTTGAAACTCATAATAACTAGCTCTAGACAAAAATATATCCTACATTTTTTTTAACTCTGCCTTTGTAAGACTTATATTTAACTATAGCCTTTTTGGCAAAAAATATCAAGACATTCTTATCCTTTGGGAACTCAAAACTCAGTATTCAGAAAACCATACAATAAGATACTGATGCATTTTATATTTTATTTATTTAGTACAATAAATAAAATTTTATATAGTTATTAATTTATAAATTATATTTTATATTATTTATAAAATATATTCAACAGAATATATTTTAAAAATATTTAAATATTGGAGGAATTAAAAATTATATAAAATATACTGCTATGCCCTCAATTCAGCATTATGACACAGGTCTGTCCTCTAGTATATTTTTCATAAAAGAGAATGGGAATGAATTGGAATAGAAAACTTACATTGACTTGAATAAGGAAAATGCTGCTATACGTTGCTGTGAGGTTACTGGTCAAGACCCAAACATTTTTTCGGAATTACACAATGTATGGAACTATGAAATAGCTCTGGACTCCGCGCTTGAGCTAGATGGTGAGCAGCTCAAATACTTTAGTGCTACACAGCTCTTTAGTGAGGTTATGAGAGTTCAGGTATTCTAATCATACACATTTTTTTAATCCGGTTTCGTATTCAGACACCCAGAGCGCCCATTACATGTCTAAGAGTATTTCCACATAGCAGAATCTCTTAAATGGTCTGTGTGTTGCAGCTAGCACTTCCAGACCAGAAACTGGTCCATCTGGCTGTATGTATACAGGGGGATGTCCTATTTTGCCTGCTTCAGTCAGCATTTGCATGGGATTTTTGCTTTGTATTGGTTTGGGATATGCAGCAGTGTTTTATATGCTCTTATCTAGCTAGCTTGTTCTGTGTGTTAGCAGTTCACAGAGTTAAACCCAGATCTCTGATAGTTAACTTTTATGGTGACTAATGAAGAGAGTCCTAAGACTCCAAAGATTCATTGTGCAGGAATAGCTCTCAAAGACTACAAAATTAAGAGCTTGTGGAAGGATCTGAAAAGACCACACTGGGTAAAAAGGGTTGTCTGGAACATTAAAAATTATTTAAGGAAAAAGAAAACAGAAGCTGAATTCTTGGTAAATGAGAGAGTTTTTCTACAGAGAAAGTGGTTTGGACCAGTCTGAATAAAATATCATGTTCTTGATTTTAAGTAGCCAAGCCCTGTTGTATCCAAGTTAGGGCTCATTAGAGCAATTCCTGAGTGAAGTCTGCATTGGAACCACAGAATGAAAATATTTTGAATAGAAAGGCTGGTATAATAGTGTCATAGGAAGAATACACGGTATTATAGCTCCACAATTTAAATATTCAAATAGTAAACCACAACCACCTTTAGTTAGACAACTTTTGTTTTCTTCCTCCTTAATTTTCCATCTGGAGGCTGCAGTAATTGAAAGTAGTGAAAAGCATTGAAAACATATAATGATATGTGTGATTTAATGCTCAAAATATTTCTGCTGACTGTATTTATAAACACCTTCTATAAGTACTAAATGTATGTGTTTGATGATTCATTTTTCATACATGCCTTATCATTTTTTTATCCATTTAAGATTTCATGGAAAAGAAATCTTAGTATTTCATAGCCCTATGTCTTACTTTTCTTTATAGAATTCAACTGTATCACAATCTTACTTTGCTACCAGGAGAAGTTTTCAAAAGAAACAACACCACACAGAAGTCCTTTGGTTTATATGCATTTTTCCCATATTGCCACTACTAGGTCCTACCTTATTTTTATAGTGAAACATTAATTGACTAGCCTTGGAGCCAAATCCATTATGGCAAAAGGTATATAAACAGTGCAAGTAACATCTTACCAGCCTTGGAAGGTCTATATTCATGGTACCATGGCATAAAAAATTCATTCTCAAATTCTGAGAAGTATAAGAGGAGGATTATTCCTTGTTTCAAAATAAAAAGCCTTTTTTTGTCTTTGAATCCAGTAATATCTGCACTTTGGACTGTCAGCAAAAGGGGACATATTTTTGTGCAATCTCAAATTCAATGTGCCTCAGTAACTCAATGGCATCAGGTATAACAGCTTTCAGCAATTTCAAGTTCACTCTAAGCATTAAGCCTTCTTATAAAATCCATTACCCCCAGGTCCTGGGGATGAATACATTCAAGTTCCTTATCTTGATCTTCAGGGGTCTCATTAGACTTGAAAGCAGATTGTGTCAGGGATTTAATTCTTGATTTGCAAGATTCACTGGAGAGGCAAAGGCCCCCACCAACAATAAGAAAGGCATGAAAATTCTCTTAAAGGGAGATATTCTTAGATTGTGACATGCAGCTTCTCTCTCTACAAATATGAAAGATGTTCAGGAAGAAATGTAAACATAACTTTTACATAACAGTCTTTCTACTAATTGCTATTTCCAGGAACAGTGGCTAAATGATCATAGATGCAAAGCCAGAGTGAAGACAAATAAATGTAAGATGTAGACATTTCCCTACAAAAAACTGTGCAAAAAAAAGAAATAAAGATGTATCTGTTTTTAACAGCCTACTTTGGCTTTCTGTAATTTCCATAGGGTATTCAGATATTGCAGTAATTAATAGCAAGAATTAGGCTACATGTGATTTCGAATAACTACAGGAATGTACAGGAGGCACAGGTTATGGACTGCACACAGCCATAAAATCTCAAGACAAACTGAAGGCAGCTACAAAAGCAAACAAAAGAAATCACATTTTCAATCCACTTGCATTTGCAAAATAATTTCTGCTTTATGAGAAATTATTAACTAGACATCTAGTGCAATATTAACAATTATAAACAACTTTTTCTCAAGGGTCAACTATAAAATTGATACCTTTGGCTTTTATCTTTGCCTCCTGAAGTGGATATAACATTCTATACATAAATCTATTAATGCTTGTCATTTAGTTATCTTGAGACATTTTTGGTACTCATCAGATTTCTGGGCAATTAGATCAAGTAGAGAAATACAGGCCAAATAGAGAGATAAATCATCTCTATTTTGTATGAGGTGTTGACACTTATTAATTTAATGTACTCATGAAGCAATTCAAGGAAACAGTTTAAAAATACAAAATAAAATGATTGGAAATTAAGAAATAACTTTATAATAAATTCAGATAAGTTATCATTATGAAGTGTACAATGAAATAATGTAATAAGACTGACTTTATGAGCATGTATACCCTCAGTACATTCAGTGAAAAAACTACATCTATTGTTTCTTGTTGCTTTATAGTGTGATTTATTGTGATTTTAGGGGGGTTATTCTTTGTTTTGGTTTTGTGAAAGAAAATAGGAATTACACTCTACCTTACAATTTCCTTCTTCATGATCACAGTCAAAATTATAAAACACCTATTGGAAAGCATAACTTGTCCACTGTAAGTATGTATTTTTTCTTTCCATTTCACTGTGAAAAGTTTGTCTAAATGGATAGAAACAAGGCTAGTAAATTGCTGTTTAGTAGAAATATTAAAAAAACTTAGAATGGAAAAAAAAAGAAAATATTAATCTGATGCACACAATATTACCTAAATATTACCTTTAGGCTCAGAATGCTTTTGACTTTCTTCTGGCAAAAATGGTGTCAGTAAGTGAAATAAATACGTATTTTTATTCACTGTTTTACAATAGTACAAAATGCATCCAAGCAGTGACTGGTGGTTGAAAATAATAGGTTTGCATAATAGATGCAAACCTTTATTCAATATTGTTTTCCTCTTAGATTTGTATATATCCATACACTTCAAAGACATTTTTAAAAAGTTCTTTCAATGTCTGTGATACATGAGTATGAATTCATCTTCTATGAGATTTGCACAAAATAAATAACTGAGGAAAGAATGTTTGGAAGTTTTAATAAAAGATGTAACTATAAGTGATGAAGCTAGATTATTTTTTGTTAAGATTTTGAACCGTAAAATATTGTTAGTGGACCCTTTGCTAGATACCACAAAGTTCTGGTAGCATAACAATGCTTATTGGTAATTTATCTATTTACTACTCTTTCTAGTTTCCATAGTCTTTGTTTGTGTGCTATCAAGTTTCTACTGACAGCTCTTGTCTACTGAAGAAAATGTTTTGTTTTGCTTTGGTTTTTTTTCTTTGCTTTCATATGAACATTGCTTGCTTTATCTTCAGGGCAAAGCATTGATCCAAGTGTGTGGCCTCTAGTTTAATCATCATTTGCTTGGATGGATCGGGATCTACATGTAGCTGGAGCTACATTTCAAAAGTTATATGCTTCCATTTTTTTTTTAAGTAACCCCTGAGTTTTATCAAGGTGTATGAGGCTGAGAGAGCAATCTAGAAGCTTGCAATGAATGAAACTGTTACTTAAAATAATTCTTATTGCTCATACTTCTTAAGTAATATTAAGAAAATGGAGCTTGGACTCCTCTTCTGTAGAAACTTTCTGCATAAAGTGTAGGTTTTAATTTACAGCTCTTCATTTTGCCACCTATGACAGCCCCAAATGACCCAGTATTTGAATGCAGAAACTGGTATATTAGTCCTCATTGCACTCTGGTGATTTTAGCAAAGCAGGCTGAAATACCAGAAATGAAAGTTAACAACAGGAAAATAAAAGAATAATTCTGTAGAAAGATGAAGTGAAATCTTCACGGTGAATCTCCACATGCAGCCTGAATCAGAGTTCGGGAACAAAATTCACTGCAGGGCTCTGTCCTGGGTCTCAGTCTTTGGAGCCACACAGAGGGACACAGCAGCCTTGGGGTAGCCTTGCATTGCCCATGAGAGATTTTAACCACGAACCCGAATCTTTTTGTACTAGATATGCACACTGCTGATTTGTTTTATTTGCCACAATACCTGATGTTACATACAGATATGAGGGCTGCCAAGCTTCCCTGTGATCAGATGTCTTCCTCTGAGGCTCACAGCCATCTAGAACTCTTTCAAACATCGAAAAAAGATTAAAAAAAAAAGAAAAAAAGTCTAGCCTGAATCATGATAACATGGCAGTAACTACCAGGAACAGTTGTATTCAGTTCCTAACTTAAGATTCTTGTTCAGTGCATCATTTGAATGAATTTTGTTTGGGGAAACTTTTTAACATGCATTAAAAAATTACCTTGGCTTCTGTGTTTTCACATTATATTCCAAATACAAGTATTTATTTGAGATCAAGCTTAATTTTTCTAGCTTGTCTGCTTTGACTTCATTTTGTGTTGCTGAGGGGGGGTGTGAGTCTATGGGTGTGGAAACCACTGGCTGGGGTTCTTGTCATACAACAAAAGTGAACGCTGAAATTTGACAATGTATCTGCATTTCCAAAGTAACCACTCTCCTGCAGTAATTTAGGATTATTAAGTCTGAGATGTTTCTGTCTTCTCTACATGAGCAAGTTTACCATGAGCAAGTTTTGTAGGGGAGTGGAGGACCACCTTATATCCTTTTTTCCATTACATGGACATTAACCAGGACTCAAATTTTAATGGAAAGTGAGTGACTGATTCAACCACCTCAGGCCTCTATTTACTTTACATATATGGCAACAGAAGAAAAAGTGCATACTGTTATTTGTTTTCACATTTGTTGCAGCGTGCTTTTATACTTTGTAATACTTTGTAATAGTTGGATTTTGTACCCCCTTATTCCCCCCCGATGATGTACCCCTTTTTGTACCCCCTTCCTCTACCTATGCAACCATTCCCCTGTGTTGAGATCATCCCCCAAATCCCCGCCCTGGCTCTCTGTCAGTCACTCAGCATCCCATCCCTTCTATCTAGATCTTTCGGTCAAAGCCGTCGAGTGATTAGCCCGAAGCCAGGGGTCAGCCCCCCAAGGATGATGTTATACGCTATCCCAAATGTCCATCCCCTAAGGCTGTATCCCTGGAGGGTCTTTATTGGTCAGCAAATGTATCTACCCTCGGTTTCCTCCCCCCCTTTAAATGTAACCTCGAGACTCCTTTGTCTTACTCTGAGCACGGCGCCCCCTGAGGAGAGGGGCTCCCTGGGGAGCTCCGAATAAACCTTGGACTGGCCCCCTGTTCAGAGTCGGCCTTTTACCCTCCACTGATGTCTCTAGCGTCTCTTCTGCTGCAAAGGTGACTAGCCTAGCTGCCCTCAGTACCCTTGGGGCACCTGAGAGTGTCCCCCCGCTGTCGGTCAATTTGGGGCTGCCCCCCCACTGTTTGCCGACCCAGGGCTGGCCGGGGTTCACTGAGAGGCACCCAGAGAGACGGAGACACACATTGGAAACAAGAAGAGTATATTCCAAAGTAGAAAAATAAATCAAAACTGAGTATCAAAAGCCTTTAAATGCATTTAAAACTGAACAGCTTTCCTGCCAGGTAGCACTATCCACAGCCAGAATATGCAAGTGTAAGAGCAATGTGCAGGGTTTTGTATTGTAAGTGCAGAAAGAGTATTAAGAGGCAAAAGCAAACAAATCAAAGTCAGAGACAGTTACCTGGAAAGGGAAAGAAATGGATCCTCTCTAAATACATGTTCATCAGTTGACTATTCATTAGTTTTTTGAGAGAAATACATCAAGGTGGAAAAATATTTATTATTTGAAGGGGGTATTCTTCTGGGCCTGCTGTCCTTGATAGCAACCATTGTTCCAGATGGAAATAAGTAAGTAAACAAAAACCTCCAACTGATTAGGAAGAATTGGAAAAAGCAGCCAAGAAGGGCACTTTGATAACTTAAAGGTTTTGCAATAGTATTGCTGCATCTGCTGTGCTCCAACACTTATTTTTATTCTCATTTTATTACTCTTTTTTTCTGTCATGGAAGGTTATATTTTTCTATAATTACCACAAGCAAATCTTTCTTTGGCAACACATATAGTGATTAATCACATTTTGTTTATTGCAGAAGTGGGTGGATTCTGCGTATCCTCTTTTTATACGTGCCTTTAATTTTCTATATTACAGGCAGTACTAAGTAGTTTGCTTGTAGTAACAAAGGTAACAATTAGCTACATATGCTACTGAGCTGGAGCTTTCAGGCTGCCTGTGATCTTTTTGGGGCTGCAGTACCCCTCCTTTACAGTTTGCATAACTATGAAAAAGAATGCAAGAAATAGCATCTCCCTATGACAGAAAATTGTCTTTAGAGGGTGCAAGATAGAAATAAGTTCTTGCTTCTCTGTCCCAAAACTTGATACGATAGTAACTTAAACAATGGAAGAGTCATCTTGCTGATTAAAGCTGGAAACATCAATGAAAATGGTAATACAAAAATTGCAGTCCTCCAGGGGAGTACAGAAAGAAAGAAGGAAACTGCTGGACTGCTGGGATTTAGGGCAGATTTGGCAATAAATTCTGTGGTGTGACTGTAACCCATACTGTTCTATTTTAAACAGGAAAGAAATATTCAAGATTACTGAAGTTAGGCTTTGAAAAGCATAAATACTGAGTTATTGCTCTGTGTATATAAGAAACCACAAAATTCTGTGTGACCTATGTGGTTTCATGCATATCAAGTTTGCCAAGAGTTTGCTTAGAAATCCCTTGCATAAACCCTGAGGGTTTAGCCAATTTCTCCACAGTACCTGGAGCTGTAGTTGATTAAGGCTTGTCCATATAAGATACTTCTTTTCCTCCTCTGCCACCAGCTCCTAAAAAGTTTTGTGCATGTCCTAGAAAAATGAACTGTGATGGAGGGTATTGCAAGAGTGGTTGGATATCCCAGTGACCATGAAGAAAAGGAATGTTTCTTATATTACTTACTTTTCTTACAGATCAGTTATAAAAGACTATTTGAAAGTGCAGATAACACGGCAGTGATTAACACGAAAACTGAACTACAAGAACCTTTAGTAAGACTGTATTTACACACATGAGAATATTGCTCAGCTTCCTTTGTTCCTTTGTTAGTTTTGAAATATCTAATGAGCTCTGGTGGGTTGTTACAGGTACATCTTCGTTGTATCTGTTGCTGAAGACAACTGCCAGAGTAACCTGCAGCACCTGTGGCTGACCAGTCCTCCTGCAAATGTCCATAGAGGTCTTTCTGTGTTCTCAATTCCAGATTCCCCATATTCATTTTACATGCTCAGATGACTGGACAATCCCCAGAAATGGGTTCTTACATTCCTTCCATTCCCCACCCCCTACAACTGACATCATATTGATAATTCCTTCAAACAACTTTTCAGTGGACTCTGAGGCACTAACAAAAAAATCCAAAAAAACCAAAAAACAACCTAAAAAAACCCAAACCAAACCAAATCAAAAAACCAGCTTGAAGACACACAGATAAAACCTTATATTGTGAGAGATATGAAATACAGCATCCTCTCAAGGATTAATACAGTGCCACTTTTTATGGCACTGTGTAAGAACTGAAGATGATATAAGAGTTGGTGAATTTAAGTACATAGTATTTGAACAATGTTTGCTCTTTATGTCTCTCTGCATACACAAACATTTTAGGAAGAATTGTCTGGGAGATTCTGACACCATGTTTTCCCCATGTGAGTCAGTAGCAAGAAGAAACAACTCAAGTTAATATTCCCTTAAGGAAGAACAGAATTTGTAAGATTTTTCCTCATTTAAATGCTATTTAAATATAAAGAGCAATATCCTAGCTATGAGACTCTGCCATCTGAGGATTGGGTCCAAAGACTACAATCATGTAATTAGCAATACTCGAGGCTACATCTTAATAAGACCATCTGGAAACTGAAGCTGTTTCAGAATAAGGATATCCACTTTTCAGTGCAGTTTCATGTTAATTGTAATCAATCAGTGTGTGCTGTACTAGAAGCTTGTTATTTCCTAGTTGGAAGTTGTTTTTAACCTATAAAACTCTACTGGTAAGTTGCCTGCTGCTGGTTAATATTTCTAGAATTAACCTGAGGATCTCATTCCTAAGAGATTTGGTACTTGGTTACCTCAGAAAGGTGTACAAAGCCTATCCAAATTTTACCAGTGTATGAGAAAGAGGCAAAATTAAAGATTAAGGATGAACAGATGTTGTGATCACTTTTATCATGAGATCAGGTAAATGTCAGGTTTGTTTTACCTGGGTTTTATTTCTGATAGTGTGGTAGATAATCCTCACAAAGGCACTGGAAATAGATGGTCCCTTCACAGAAATTGAGACACACATATAAATTATTTCCAAGTAAATATTTTCCCTTGAAAACTGGGAAGACAATAAAAAACAATGGAGATGCAATTTCTAACTCTTTAACTCTGGATGCCCAAGTTACCTGATGAAAGTATTTCAGAGTAAGCTTAATAACTGCATAAAAGTCTCCCTTCCTTATTTGGGGAAACTGCAAAACTGAGCCACTCACTCTACAGATTAACTGGAGGACTAAAAGTAATTTTTTATGTAAAGGAATAGAGTAGATTGATTCTTATATCACTTACGTGCAGATAAATAAGAAGTAATTTCTCTGAAGCCAAGGGAGTAGTGCCAGTTTAGAAAACATATGAAGACTTGTCAGAGCAGTGCCTGGTGTAATGCTGTAAATACTTTGCAGATCTATTTGCATACATGAAGTATTTCTCTGCAGGGTCCAACGCTGACTTTTTTGACCTGCCCTGCATAAGTACTCTGTCTATTTAAATAAGGGATAAATAGACACACAATTCCATATTTGTCATTGCACTCAGTATAGATGCCAAAGGTGACAAAGTAAGTGCATTAGGAAACAATGTCTTATGCAAAATACCATTTTATTTTTATTCATAAGTTGAATCACCGTAAAACTTCAGGGCCATATTGTCCCTGAGATTTGGGAACTAAGATGGGAAATTAATATTTCATTTTAGATGGCTCAGAGCTTTTCAATGAGGTGTAATATAATAATGAAAAGGAAATGTAGCTGACTGATGAATACAGTTGTTTGCCCTTCTGAAATACAATTGAAGTGTGCAATGCCTGAGCACTGCCAGGGCAGAGGATGTTTTTAATGGTGGCATGCATTCTACTAGGAGGCAGTTCAAATTACACTGTGTAGAGCTCCAAAGCTGTACCTGCTGCCCTGATAGTGAATCTACACTCATTACTTTAAAAGGGTCTAAATGAAGTTGCATTGAAGGCAGAGATTTCAATGCTTGCTCCTCTGCATTGTAGAGAGTTCCTGTGCACATAAAAATTATGACAGTATGGTGCATAAAATGATATCAAGGTCCTATTTTCTCTTTTGTTCACTACCGCTGAGGTAGTATTTGCATAATAATGATTTGTTTGAGTCATAATAATGACTCTGCATAATAATGTTTTTCCAAGAAGGCTTTGAAGTGGGTGCTTATACAGTAAGGGATCCACTGCATGGTGACTGCAATAGAACCCACTCATGCTGCAGTGGATGATGTTCTACATCAAAGGGCAATTTCGTTTCAGATATGTATATGCACATGTTTGTTCTGTAAACCAGGGCTGAATTGAAGTCCTTGGTTGTGTTTGTTTGTTTGTTTGTTTTGTCTTGTTTAGTTTGGAGATTTTTGTTTGTTTGTTTGCACAGTGAGTGGAGGGAAAAGTGTGCAAAGTTTTCTTTTATGTCCTCAGGATACAATCCACAATACTTAAGCTCAGTAAAGGTTAGCATTACACAAGTGACAAATTTGTATGAAAGTGAGGCTCTGAGAAGATAATATTCTGATCTTTATGTGACAGACTAGAGTGCAAGGCCTTTTATAAGACTGCTGTCCCTATTAGCTCAGGCACTTTCTCCTTTGAGCTGTCTGTAAGGCATGTAATGATTACTGTATCAACATAAATACTGATATTTTCAGTCTGTCTTCTTGATCTGTTGCTGAGCGTTTGTTACAGGCAACCTTCTATGATGACCCACTGAGGATGTAAGTTCCTGACTTCAGCTAGAGAGTCCTGTTTTTTTTTATTTTGGTCAGCACTGGCTTGTCCCAAGATTAAACTTTGTGTGATATCCCTAGGGGATGTCTAATTAAACAGCTTGCCTGCCTATCTTTCACAGTCTGATCTTTGTATTTGAAGATCCTCATCTGTTCCATTAAGGCACTGCTCCATTTTTGTTCCATCTTGTGAATGAAGCAGTGAATGAAGTAGTGAGAACATAATCTCTGAATTCAGCCTTGATTAGACCCCTGAAATAACAAAATAGCTTTTGGGTTTTTTCGTGTGTGTGTATGTATTCATGGTTGGGTGTATTTTTGCAGTAGGATGACTCTTGGGGAGAGATGACTCAACTAAAGAAGTGGTCTACAACTTCCTTAAAGAGTGACAGTGGCTGGAGAGGTATTAATTCCTCTCTCTGGTGGTATGTAACTGTGTCAGGAGAAGTTCAGACTGCATATTAGGAAGAGGTTCCTCATTGGGAGGGTGGTTGGGCACTGGAAGAGGCTCCCCATAGCACCAAGCCCATCAGAGTCAAACAGCATCTGGTCAATGCTTCTGATCATATTTATGCTCCTGGTTTACTTTTAGCTAGTTCTGTGAAAGGCAGGGAGATTACCTGTCTCTTGCAACTTGAGAAATTCTGTGATCATGTGATTCTATGTAAAAACCCTCTGAAAAAACCCTCTTGTAAAAAACCCTCTGAAATTGCATAATAATGCTTTTTCTTCTTCACCTTATTTTGGCTTCTCATTAGAGCAAAAGGAATAAAGAGTACAAGAAGACACAATCACCATAGTAATTGTTATATATTTTCAATTATTATCTCTATAGATATAGATATAGATATAGATGTAGATGTATATATAATGGTATATTGGTATACAATGGTATGTATTTTACAAATACCTAATATCTGATATTTAATGGATATTATGTATGTTTACTAATTTATTCTGATCTACTGATATATCCTTCGCATTTATACTTATGTAATCCAATGGTTAATTGTCATCCAAGTTATTGCAACAGGGAGATGGGAAATTAGGAGTACTGAAAATATACTGCAATAACTGTGCTTAAAAAGATGTCATGTATGTTGCAGTTTCTGAAATACTAGATATATCCAAACTCACACTGCTGACTCTTTTGATCACGTGGATAAAGATTCTGTGGTCCTGTTTTCATCTTTACCACTGCTCTGCAGGAATCTGTATTAAGTGATTAGCAAAGATTTATCAAAAAATCAGCTCCATTTCTGTGATCATAGGCCAGCTCCCTGCTTTTAACTTGCAGAGATAAAAACTATGGTTTTGGTAGACTGATTTTATTTTAGCAGTGTGTTGAAATCCCAATATGAGCATTTGCTTCCCTTTCTTTTAAATGGCACTATTGATTAACAACATGTGTGTGCTTTCAGTAGAAAATTATAATGACTAAAGCTGTAAATAACTGCCGTAAAATGCAAAAAAGGTAATTTTGTTACTAAAGCCATTTGGGTTATCTCTTAGTTCACTCCTACCTCTGTTTCCTGAGGTTGAAAATTCTGCTGTTATTTTGATAAATTAAACTTCATTTCAGTGCATTCAAATTCAGCAAGCCTAATCAATGTTTTTGTGTGATGAAAGAACTTGAGACATCCTGTCTACACTTGTCCCTTGTATTAATGGAGAAGACTTTTAAATATTATTGGCATAACATTAGATGAGATGACAAAATCAGCCAAACTGGACAATAATCAATTTTAATAATTGATGGCACCTCTCAAATAAAGTTGCAATGCACTGCAATAGAGTAAATTTTTAAAATACAAAGAGCAGAGGGAGCATGGAGATGTTCTGTGATAAGCTCAATAGGGAGATTTCAGATTCTAGCATGACTATGTAACTGCTTGCTTAAGAATGGAGAACTGCAGAGATAAATTAATGAAATTGCATAGAGCACAAAACCTTTGTAAACAGGAAGCATCTCTGAGTAATTTTGAAAACTTACTAAGCCTGAATTTGTATATGAAAAATATCCCAATTCCTCAATGACTTTAGCTTAAAATTTCCAATCAGAAACATTCAGGTATTTCTAAGCAACAAATATTTTCATGTGCTCAATTAGATGGCCATAAGAGATATGCAAGCCAATGTTTTAAATATGTGTATGCCGTGCTAAGACAATATTTCTTCCTGACTTGTTATTGTTTCATTGCTTGTTGTTTAAAGGCAATGCATGGGGGAATTGGTAACCTCACTGTTTATACATTATAACTTCTGCCTTTGAGCACTACAGAATGCTAGATTCTTGCTGCCAGTGCTCTTCCTATATTCTTTCCTTCCTTCATTTCCCCTTCTGGCTGCTTCATTTTGAATCAGGACATCAGCATTCCATGACAAAATTATTCTGCTGTGAAGACTGTAACTTGGAGCTGATTTCTGCCATTCAAAAAGCATCACTTTCTATGTATAAATAGTAAGAATATTTACTTTCACAGTCTTCAGTCACTTTATGTTTCACTACAAACCACTGCTTTCACAAAAGAAAAGAGAAAATTAGGAAGATCCTTAGTATCTTACTATCTGGAGTGTAAAAGTATGTGGGATATGAAAAATAAAACCAAGGCTCCTTCTCTGTTCTTCTCTTCCACCCACAGATGCAGGAGGAGATGCAGAGTTTCAAATGGACTTTTTATTTGATGCATTCTCTGAGTATCTGGAAGCTTATTGAGACTTTCATACGTATTGACATAACTTTGGGGTTTCCCTAAGCTTAGGGGATCAAGGCTGCCCTGAATTAATAGAAAATATGTTAAATTTTATTTCTCTCCCATTGGCAAACCTCTTGCCCTTGCGGACCACCACAGAAACATTTGAATAAGATCCATGCTGACTTCATGAAGTCAGCATGAAGTAGAGGCAGAGGAATCTTAAGTTTGTCTGCAGTGTGCCCAGCTGATGATGGGATTGGAGAAAAGGTAAATGAGCAGGTCAGAGAGAGGGAAGTGGGACAAGACAGTAACAGACCAACACAAGATGTCTTTCAGTTGGATGTTTTGTATTCATGGCTCTAGAAACAAAATTACCAGTGCTTCATCATAGTGATTGCAGTCTTGTAAATAGCCTAAAACACATTTTTGAAACCTTTTTAGTTTTTAGCCAAAATTATTCTCCTTTGGTAAAGTAGTACAATGACTAGTAATTTTGTAGGGAACACAACACGTTGGTACTGTTGTAGGTATTGTTAACTTCAGCATCTTATTATAAATAATTTAATGAAGAACATTTACATTTACAAAAGCTACATTGAATCTTATGGCAAGAGAGTACCTGACATGGGTGTTAAGATGGTTATTTAAGGTGTTTTTCCCCTAGGTAGGAAGCTTCATGGACAAGAAAATACTTATGATATCTGAAATGTTGTTCTGCAGTTTTACAGATTAAATGCATGTAGCTCATCATAATTTCTTTCATAAAATTATATTTTCTTTAAGCTCGGCTATAGGAAGGACTAGCACAATACGGAAAAATCTAATAGTTCAGAAAGAGTGAGTGAGTGAGTGAGAAAGAAAGAAAGAAAGAAAGAAAGAAAGAAAGAAAGAAAGAAAGAAAGTAATTTCAACAATATGCCTTGCTTGCTGGGTTGGATTTTAAAAAATACAAGTGTGAGTTTTCTTCCCCTGTAGTTAATGCACTTCCGTGAATGTCCTATGCAGTATCCTTTCAAGTAATATGCCTTGTTATTTGTTTCATTAACTTCTCTTCTAGAGGACAATGCTATGTAGTTGACAGTGAGGGAGCTTGTGGAGAAAACACAGATAAGCATTAAAAGCTTTCATGCAGGAAACAGTAGGATTAGAGTAATTTTTCACAAACTATAATTCGTAAAAGTCAAAATATATCCAATAACTAGCTAAAGAGAGTGACAATTTGTGTTCTTTACATCCTGTTTACCAGATGTTGTCTGATATAATATACAGCTTCTATAGCAAGTGTAGGTTAACAAGGTACATATTATGTAACACTAAAGAAATTAACAGGACAAACTCCAGGATATTTGGGAGAAACATTATGCACAAAACACCTTAAATAAATGTAGACGTTAGCATCCTGCACTTGCATATATATGAGATTGTTTTTGAAACCTTTCAAAGCATGCACAGTTAATCTGATTGAATTTTGGCAAAATATAAAATATGTCAAAAGTATTTAATAACCTAATATGTTTGCATTCGTGAAAATTTTCCCTGAGTTCATCTGAGATTGAAATTGAACCTAAAGATGCATTTTGTTTCCACTTACTTGTTCAGAAAAGCCTAAAATAAACAGATGATGAAAAGAGTATTCATATGGCGTAACAGAGCATCCTAGGCAGCACCCAAAGAGGATTCTTTATTGGGTTTCAGCTATGAGCCTGCAGTCCAATTACAGACCAAGTAACAGTGTCTGCAAAGGAGCTTGAAACATTTGAGTCTGTGATAATTAAGATGGTGTGGCTTCAAACAAGGATGTGCTAAGTACCTGCCAGTCATATAATGACAAAACATGCATTGAAATAGTCCCTGAGATGCTGCCCAAAGATTCCTGCCGTGTGGAAATAGCATGATTTATAACACAGAAATGACACTTTTATATTGCAGTTGTTGTTTGAATATTAGCTCACATAGACTGAATCTGGGTTAACGCAACAAAAGTTACAATGGAAAGTTTCAGCTGAGGTTGAAACCTTGGAAAGTGTTATAATGAAAGAACAAGATTTTGGCAGAGATGTCTTGAAGAGACATAGCTGAGCTTCAGAAGACACAGTATGTTTTACGTATTTGCAAGGCTCCCAGATGAATGAAGGAGTAATGAATCTGACTCCATGTTGTCAGAAGGCTAATTTATTATTTTATGATAATATATTATATTAAAGGATACTAAACTATGCTACACTAAAGAATACAGAAAGGATACTTACAGAATGCTTGAAAGATAATAATGAAAACTCATGACTCTCTCCAGAGTCCCGACACAGCTTGGCACTGATTGGCCAATGAGTGAGAACAACTCACAGCAGAAACCAATAAAACAATCACCTGTTAGATAAATACTTTCCAACCACATTCCAAAGAAGCAAAACACAGGAGAAGCAAATGAGATAATTATTGTTTTCCTTTTTTCTCTGAGGCTTCTCAGCTTCCCAGGAGACTAATCCTGGGTGAAGGGATTTTTCAGAAAATATGAATGTGACAATGTTTAAATAATTTTCTGCCTTTATGTGTGATTACAAGGCAAATATTCTCGTCTACTTTTGTAGCAGCAAGATTCCTGCTGTGGTTTTGTTTCTTCTTTTTTTTTTTTTCTTTGCCCATAGAGAACTAAAATATTTCCAAGGTGAAACTGAAGTAAATGAATACTATATTAAAAACAGTATGTTATATTTATTATATGAATGTGAGGTACTTTAATTAATTTAAAATTTCTGATGGCCTCTATCCTTTCAGTAGATAAGAACAGAATAGAATCACGCTAAACGTGATACAGTTAGGAGTAAAATTGCCTGTTGCATTATTTAGACAATGCAAAACTTCATTAGCACAAATAATGTTACTTAACATGCATGATGGATTTTAAAAGGACTTCATTATCAAACGCAACATCTGCTGGATGGCTGGTAAGGGAGTTAGGTCAGCAGAATATTGTACATGGAGATGACAGATTAATTGCTTGTTAGCAAGTCAAAAAAGGATTCCCAGCATTTAGTCCCATGCTCAGTGTTTCACATAAGATATTTTGAAGGCTATAGTTTGAGCCATGAAAAGCACTGTGTAGATATCTTCTCCAAGAAGATATCTTGGAGATATCTTCTCCAAGAAACAGACGGTGTAATCCTATCTGAGTTTTCAATTAAGTCTAAATGCATGTCAGGATAAGGAACTATCTGTTTCTGGATACATATCTGCAAAAGACCCATGTTGCTGTCCCAGCTGTCTCCAAAGAAGAGGGAGGAAGATTTATTTTATTAAGCTGTGGTGTATGTTTCCTACTCCTGTAGGAAGATGGTGAATTAGGTGGGGTCTGAGAAAGTAAAGCAGACTCCTTGTGACTGTAGTGAAGGGTAGGATTTTAAAAACTGAAATATATTACAACAGAGTATTTGGGTTCAAGGGGAGAATTGCTCTGCCCAGAGACTTAGAACAGTTGGATGGATCGGAAGAGTCCAACAGGATGAAGTTTAATAAGTCCAAGTCCTGCATTTGGGCCACAATAACCCCCTGCAACATCACAGGCTGGGAATGATGTGGCTGGACAGTGCCCAAGTGGAAAAGGACCTGGGGGTACTGCTCGACAGGTGGCTGAACATGAGCCAGCAGTGTGCCCTGGTGGCTAAAAAGGCCAACGGCATCCTGGCCTGTATCAGGCATACTGTAGCCAGCAGGAGAAGGCAGGTCATCCTTCCCCTGCACTCAGCACTGGCGAGGCCACGCCTTGAGTGCTGTGTCCAGTTCTGGCCCCTCAGTTTGGGAAGGACCTCAAGACGCTTGAATGCATCCAGAAGAGGGCAACAAGGCTGGTGAGGAGCTTGGAACACAAGCCCTGTAAGGAACGACTGAGGGAGCTGGGGTTGTTTAGCCTGGGGAAAAGGAGACTCAGGGGTGACCTTATCGCTCCCTACAACTTCCTGAAAGGTAGTTGCAGTCAGGTGGGTGTTTGTCTCTTTCTCCAGGCAGCAACTGACAGAACCAAAGGGCATAGTCTCAAGATGTGCCAAGGGAAATATAGGTTAAATATTAGGAAAAAGTTTTTTACTGAGAGAGTGATAAAATACTGGAATTATCTGCCCAGAGGGAGGTGGTGGAGTCACCTGGATGTGTTTAAAAATTATTGGATATGCCATTCAGTGCTATGGTTTAGTTGAGGTATTAGGGAATGGGTTGGACTTGATGACCTTTAAGGTTTCTTCCAACCTACTCATTCTGTGAATAAATACCCCAGTACACAAATGAACCCCAAAATATGTTCTTATGCATAGGTGGGCAGTTTTGTGCAAATATTGATAACATCGTGCATGAATACCCAATCTTTTGATCCAAACGTTGGTTCAGAGAATGCAAAAGACAGTGTGTACACGGTCCTTGAATGGAATTTTGAGACACTGAAAATTTGGCATGATTATGTCTAGTGCCTAGTATTCATTCCCCAGAGCAGAATTTGTGCAAGAACTTTTTTATAAAAGAAATAAATGTTCTCCCTGTGAAGTTTAGTGCTAACATTAGACACCAAAAGAATACCTGGTGCAGAGCTAGACTTTTTTTTTCTCTCATTTAGGTGTTTCATTAGGGAAAGGTGTGCTCTCCTCAGATGCTTGTTTCTTTTCTGCTGGGGTTTGGATTTATTTTGTTTTGTTTGCTTGGTTTTGTTTTATTTTGTTTTGTTTGTTTTGTTTGGTTTGGTTTGTTTTTCCCCTGAAAGAGTACATTAACAACTTAAGAGACAGGAGATCCATAATCTCTCTGTGCGCAGATGTCAATCTTTATGTCTGTGAGGGAACACACCTAATACTTTTGCTACTTGCCACATACTGTATTGTAGCTTCATTTTTTCTGCACTCCCCAGAAATCATAGCTATCTAAAATTTATTCTAAATTAAAGTGTATGAAACTGAACTGTCTCATAGTTGAACAAGTTCTTCCCCTGTAATGTTCAGGCACATCTGCAGATCTGGGCACCTGAGCACTGACAGGGAATTAGATGGCCATAGTCCAATCACCAGGAGGTTATGATACAATTACTGCAATTGCAAATCCTTTATTTTAATGATATAGTTATTATTTATATTAAAAACCTGACATAACAATAAGAGCCTGCATAACAGAAGAATCCATCAGGCACATTTAAGTTGACTGTCATATGGAAAATTATACAAATTTAATAAAGCCCTCTTTTTTTCCCAGTACTTCATTGGTACTGAAATTTCCTCTGCTTTTGTTAATAAAGCAAAATTACTTTAAGAGACAGATAGATAATAAATTACTTGAATTTTCTTTGTGTACTTGGGCTTTTGTTGTACCTTCCCATTTGTTGATGGGAAAACAGTTGTTCATGTTTCCAACCAACAAGATGAACTGTCACAAACATGTTACAGAATGCTGAGGATTCAGAGATGTAGTGGGTTGACCATGGCTGATTGCCAGGTAGCCATAAAAAACAGCTCAGTCACTCCCCTCCATAACCAGGCAAGGGAGAGGAAATATAACCCAAGGTTTGTGAGTGGAAATAAGGACAGGGAGAGATCACCCTCTAATTGCAATCACAGGCAAAGCAGACTGATTTTGGGGATATTAATTGTATTTATTACTAATAAAATCAGAGAAAGATAATGAGAAATAAAATAAGTTTTAAAAACACCTTCTCCTCACCCCTTCCTCCTTCCCACAGTCTGCCTTGTTTCCACAGATGTGCAGGGAGATGGGTGTGTGGGTTATGGTCAGTTCATCACATGTGTGTTCTGACACTACTCAGGGAGAGGAGTCCTTCCCCTGCTCCAGTGTGGCATCTCTCCCACAGGAGACAGTTCATGGACTTCAGCACGAGTCTATCTGACAGGCAATAGTTCTCCTCAAATTGCTGCAATGTGGGTTCCTTTCCACAGTGTGCAGTCCTTCAGGAACAGCCTGCTCCAGCTTAGGGCCCCACAGGGTCGCAACTCCTGCCACGAAGCCTGCTCCAGTGTGGACTCTGCTCTTCATGGGTCTGCAGGTCCCTGCCAGGAGCCTGTTCCAGCACAGGCTTTTCATGGACTCAGAGCTTTCTTTCCAGGTGTCCAGCTGCTCTGGTGTGGGGCTCCTCCATGGGCTGCAGGGACACAGCTGCCCCTCCATGGGCTGCAGTGTGGGCTGCTGAGAAATCTCAGCTCTGGTCCCTGGAGCTCCCCTGCCCCTCCTTTTCCACTGACCTTGGTGACGTGGTAGCACTCTCTCATGTATTCTCAACCCACTCTTTTCTGAACACAATTATTCCTACACATTAATCTTTTTTCCTTCTTAAATATGCTATCACAGAGATGTTGTTATAATTTCTGATTGGCCCAGACTTGGCCAGAAACACATCACTCCTGAAGCTGTCTGGCATTCAATGTGTTGGACAAGAGTAAAGCTTTGCACAGCTTCTTACAGAATTCACCCCCTAGCCTCTCACTGCCAAAACTTGGCCATTGAAACCCAGTTCACCTGTTTTAGCCCATCATTTAGGAACCTTTTTGTAATGCTTACATATTTCTTGGTTTCTCACGATCTGTGGATTTGCTTTCCATAGCATTTTCAGTAACCTTCACAATTCAGATTTATCCAGCTCATGGTCAAAGAGTGCTCTATTGCTTTTTCTTCTGGTTGATAAAGAGTTCTCTCTAAACTTAGTCACTTCATTATAGCAAAATTAGAGATATAGTCCAAAACCGGCTTAAGAAGTGATATTCACATGCAGTGGTGGGCCTTATTTAAAGCTTAGACATTGATCCAGGCATGATCAATCTCAGGACAAATGCTTGCTGTGACACACCAGCAATATAGTGAAGCTAAACAGATAAGCTGACATTGGCTGTTTATATATAGATATGAATGGAATGGGCCAGAGCCATACACATAGTTTCTTTCATATTTATTCTCATAAATGTTTAAGACTTCCCTCATGTGTCTACTTTAGTTGGCTAGTTCTTTTAAGTAACCTTGGTCTGACAGCCCTTGAAGACTGAGAAGAGCAGCTCAAAGCTAGTCTTGGCAAGTTGCTCTTGAGTAAGAAATTATTTCATCCTTGTTAGGAGAAGTCAAGGGCTCCTGGGTCCTTCTTACTCCTCTGAGCTGCTTGGACTTTCACTCCTCTTCTCTCATATCTCCCTGTTCCGAGGTAGGAAAAAACAAATGTATACTGGGGAGAGGTAACATGGTTGGTGGCAGACGTTACTTTTCTTTTCAGATCTGTGGCAAACCACTTCCTGCATGCAAGATCTATGAGGGAGTTCAGGAAACTGGAATAAAGATCTGAGCAAAGAAAATGAGTGGCAAAGATTTTGAGAAAAAACAGGGACTGGGAAGGCTAAGATAATATATAAAAGGGGAAGGAGGTAGGTGTAAAAGAAACCAGAGAGAATCTCAAATGCAGGAGTAGAAAAATAAATTAAAGAATAGCAAGCAAATAGAAATACATTTTTTTAAGTATTGAAGAAACAAGTCTTTATATTATGCTGAAGATTTCATAAGCCATTCAGATATTTTGCTTATGCTTTAAGATAAAAAGAAAGAGGATAGAACACTGCTGTGAAGCTACTTTGTGTTCATTCATATCTTCCTTCTATGGCCATTTGCGGTATTTTTATGGGTTTCCTGGAAGTGGAAGGATAGTGGGCTAAAAGCAAATGCAGTTTGAGTATTAAGGACTGAAAAAGGGGTTTCTAAATGCATATTTCCTAAAGAAAGTTTAGGGGTTGTTACCCCTCAAAATTAACTTCTGGCTTCAGACATAAGAGAAATTTTATGTGTTGAGAAGTTGAAAAAAACAACATTACCCATTGATATGTTTCCATTTATTGACTTTAAAGTTTGCTGTGGGGTTTCTGTGGGGTCTAATCATCATTGACTTCATGGTGCTGAAAAATACTCCCAGTAAATAGCTATTGTGGTTGTTAAGTGCCTTGGCATCCCTTCATCTTTTTTTAATCATCCACAAAATATTTTTAAAGCCTGACTACTCCTCCATTGTGAAGATTATCCTTGGATCCTTTTATCTTGAGGTCCTGAATTGAATTTGAAACACTGATATATTTGTTTTTACAATAATGTGTTACTATATCAAGTTGTGTTTTTGAGAGTCCTCTGATCATAGAATATGGAACATTTTGAATATCAAAATTTTTGGAAATAATATAATTATAGAATATCCTGAGTTGGAAGGAAATCTTCAGAATTATTGAAGTCCAGCTCCTGGCCCTGCACAGGACACCCCAAGAATCCCACCACATGCCTGAGAGTGTAGTCCAAACACTTCTTGTACTCTGTCAGGCTGGTGCTACCACTGGCTGGTGTGACCACTGCCCTGGGGGCCTGTTCCAGAGTCCAAATACCCTAGGGGTGGAAAACTTCTTCCCAATATCCAAACTAATCCTCCCCTCATACCATTTCCTTGGGTCCTGTGTCACTGGCCACCACAAAGCAGAAATCAATGCCAGCTCCTCCTCTTTCCCTCACAAGGAAGTTGCAGATTCAAGTCAGCCTCCTCTTCTCCAAGATGAACAGACCAAGTCACCTCAGCTGCTCCTCATTTGGCTCCCCCTCCAGACCTTCAACATTCCCATGGCCTTCTTTGGACACTCTTCGATAGTTTAATATATTCTTTATATTGTGGCACCAAAAACTGCCCCCATCACTCAAGGTGAGGCTGATCGTAAAAGATTTTAAAATAATAGAAAATTCGTGGAGTTAGAAAGAAAGCTATGCTTAGTAGGCCCTGGGAAAATGTTAAAAGTAGGCTCTGGGAAACATTAGACCTTGTGTTTGCCAGATCATGTGAAATTGCACCTGCATAACCAGTATATGATAAGTGATATAATTGTTAGATGTGATGATTATTTAGATATAATTATTGTTTAGCCGTAAGAAGAATCATGAGAACTATTTTCAAGGGTTTGGGGGGATCACAAGAAACCTATGCTTGGATGAAATCAATGTATACAATAGAACAATGTAAGTTTAATAATTAATATATATGTCATATAATGATAGAATATAAAACCATGTTCATCCCGAACCCATGGTGGAGTCAGATTTGGTTCTGTATCCCTGACACCCAGAGCTCTTCAATAACAGCACCTGCATATAATCATTCTGTGATTATGTGTTCCTGAAAGCTAACAAGGCCACCTCAGCCAAGAGCACAGCAGGACAAATCCCCTCCCTTTCCCAGCTGGTGATGCTGTGCCTGATGTCCCTAGGGCAGGGTTGGCCCTATCCTGGCTGCCAGGGCACTGCTGACTGAGATTCAACTTGCCATTGACCAGGATCCCCAGGTCCCTTTACACAGCTCTGCTTGCCAGAGCTGTGTAAAGCTCATGTAATGAGATTTTTTTTATCTCATTCCCCAGTCTATGCACATCACCAGGTGTCCTGTCCCTCTGTAAAATAGGGAATTGGGGAGGACACTTTTTGATAGATTTCTCGGATGAAAATAAAGTACAAACATGGCAATATTATATCTGAGAACTGTTTATTTTTAAAAAAAGGGTAAGTGTTCCTGCCAAAGGGGGATAGAAAAGAAAGGAGAGAAGGAAAAAGAGCGACAGAGAAAAAACAGAAGACAAAAGACATATCATCACCGCTGCACCTCAGGGGCCCTGTTAGTGCCAACTCAGCAGATGGAGTGCACATGCTGCAAGAAGCAATGGGCCTGCACAGTTCTTGTGACCAGCAGGGCGCTATTTCCAAGCGACAGTGGCACTGTGTCTCCAGCACTGATGAAAGACGGCTGCAGACTGGCTGCTGCAGGCCATGGCTGCTGCAGGAAATGGGGGAAATGCGGCTGGGCACAGGCAAGGTCTGCTCCATCGTGGAAACATGGAGCACTAGGTTGTAGTGGCGATGATCTGCCTCGGATAAGCGGTGAAGCAGGGCAGGACAGTTGTGGACAAGGAAGCAGGACCACAGGGAGAAAAAGATTAGGGGGGCCAAGCTGAACCTCAGGGCAATCCCCCACTCCCTCCATGAAACCCAAAGGAAAATGGTCTTGATTATGTCGCAGTTAACTGCTTTTATGTGCTAAAGCTTCTCCATAGCCCAATTTCCCAGGCATTTTTTCCTGGGCATGCAATCCTCTGTCCCACTAGGAAATGGAGTGTTGCTTGCAGCTGATCGTGGAAGGTTTACGTGGTATTCCTTTGAGTCCCACATCCAGGTCATTTGAAGATGTTGAGGAGAGCTGGCTAAGAATGGAGCCTTTGTGGAACCCCACTAAAATCAGTTGCTCACCCATCCTGTGACACTGTTATCCAGCTGTGGGCTGGACGTTTTTTCCAGAAGGGTCCTGGAAGAATACAGCATTGAAAGCTGTATTAAAGTCCAGAATGGTTATATCAACAGGCTTTCCTTGATCAGCTAGCTGATTTACCCTGTGGTAGAAGGAAATCATGTTCAACCAGCAGGACTTTGTCCTCATGAAAGCAAAGGAAGCAACGATTGTGTTGTGAAAAGAGGATTTTAACCAGACACTATAGCTGCTTGCACAACCTTGCAGGCAAAACAATGGATATTCTGTGGATTTAGAAGCATGCAAACACTCTGTGTACATGCCTTATAGGAGAAGCATACTGCCCTTGGGCAGCCAGCATGAAAAAGTTTTCCAGCTGCACCCAAGGGAAAAGGATGTGAAAGAACATGGTCTGAAGATGCTAGAAGAGGATGTGAAGATGTTCTACTGATATTGTTGACAAACTAAGCTACGTGACTAAGATATGTTAAGAAATACTCTTTGTTTTATGCACAGTATTCTGTAACCAATCAGATACTTTGCCGTGTCACTTGAGCCCTGGATAACCATATAAATGTACCCTGAACCTAACAATAAATGAGCATTGATCATACCTATATGAGCATCGATCTTTGACTCCAGAGGGCTCCTTCCTTATATTCCTCTCCCCAACTTCTCCCTCTCCCCCTCTCTCTCTAATGCTCTCTTTTTCTTTAGTGTTGTCTTCTACATGTTTTGCAATACTGCCCAGAATCTAATCTTTTCCATGATTTTACCAGACACTAAAGTAAGACTGACAGGTCTGCTGTTTCCTGGGTCCTCCTTCTTGCCTTTTTTGGAAATCAGGACAATGTTTACCAGTTTCCAGTCAGCTGGGACTTCTCTGTACTCCCAAGACTCAAAAATCCTTGTGAGAAGCTAGCTCCTTGGGGATTCTTGGATGAATCTCATTAGGTCCTATGGATTTGTAGAGATCCAGCTGGAGCAGCAGAACTTGGACAGTTTCAGGGTCAAGTGAGAGTTGATAATTTTCTCAGTCATGGTCCTTCATCTCAGAGCACTGAGACCACCCTGGACCATCATCAGTGTTGAAGACAGATGTAAAGTAAACCCCAATGTAATGTACACTTCTAATAAAGTTAGGTGATGCAGACCTGCTTTAGAAAACCTTTGACTTCTAGAAAACTCCGTAGATGCTCTGCCATGTACCCCTGAGAAAGCAACCAAGTGACAGATAAGGCACCAGATAAGATTGGTACATGTTACAGCTGTGTTTTTGTTCTCTTTCTGTGCTTGTCTTAAGATGGAGCTTTTACATAACCAATCACTTAAAGGAGGGCTGTGCTAATTCTTTGACAAGATGCCTGGGGATATATTCACAATTGCCTTAACTGTTAAAAAATGAAATGCATTTGGAAACTGAGTGCTGAGGGGAGTAAGTTAGTTTTTATAAAGCATGTGCTTGAAATCAGAAAAAAAAATAAATGCCAAGTTGGAGTGTTATTTGGAAGTGAAAGAGTATAAAAGCCAATCCTAACATCAGAGTATACATTGAGTTTAAGGTTACCTTACACTCAGTCTTTAATTAATTTAGTAATTGCAAGCTGCTGTACCTCCATGTAACAGATATAACCATGTTAACAGCTTTTTTGCTCAGGAACCATATATTTCTATTACGAAGCCATCTTAATTTAATTAGCATCATGTAGTAAATTAGCAGTTGTAAGGACTGTTTGGTACAAAGAAATCTCCGTTTTCTCACCACCTACTTAATCCTCAGTCAGTGCTGAGATTACTGTTTACTTAATTTACATATACAAGAAAAAATGCTGACATCCTTCTCAGACATTGTGATTCAGTCACTTTATGGACTTGGAAAACAAGGTATTCTATGAACAGCAGTTGGGAGTAGAACTTTCACATTGTATCTTTCTGAGGGGATGCAGAGTGGTCACATATATAGAAATTGCTTTTTCTTGTATGTATTAGACAGATTGGTTTGGTTTTATTAGAAATAACAACAGTTAATTTATGAAGTATAAAAAACCAAGGTTTACATAGCAAAACATGATATCTGAAAAAAATTGGAAAAATCCCAAACTGTATGTTAAAAATTACTTTTCAGATACAATGAACATTTAGGTAAAGAGATGATTTTGGATGAAGACATTTCTGATATGAGAGAAACTAATTTGCATTATTTCATATCTCCTTTGTTTACTGCTAAATGCAGTTATGATGGGACAAAAATAACTTTTTCTATTATTGTCTGCTGTTCTAATCCTTTTTCAGAAAATTAGATACAAGTTTCTTAGGAAAATATCTGGGAATATTTTTTCTTTCTTTTTAAACAGTTTAAACACTTTGGTAATCTTCATAGTACAGAGAAATGCTTAAATTTTATAACAGGTGCTTGAGGTGGGAGTTCTCCAGTGGCATCTCTCTGCAGAGATGGTGCTGACAATGGGTCTCACATCCTACAGCTCAAGTAGAAAATGAAGCCAGACTTCTGCAGGGGAATGAGTTGCAAATATTTACAATATCTTCTTTACATTTGTTGGATAACTATCCATCTCACTGAAGCCAGTAGAAATTCTATCATTCCCTGTAGAGGGACTTGCTTATGGAAACATGTAATTTAACATGATTGCATGGAAGTAATCCTAATTTTATCCTATTTTTTAGCATTTGCAGTACTCTGTTGATTAATAATTAACAAATGGATGAATGAATGAATGAATGAATGAATGAATGAATGAATGAATGAATGAGGAATGTACCCAATTCAAAGTAACTTGAAGATCAAAAATACATAGAAGAAAAACAAGAGAGGAGAAATTTTCACCGTGTTTAGAGTTACTGTATTTATGGGTTTTTAAAGTAGCAAAATTCTTTGTGCAAAAATCTGAAACCATGCAGGAAAACTGTACTCTGAAAAACCATTCTGGTAAGTGTGGAAGACAGTAATATGTGAAAGAGATATTGTTGCCTGAAGTTTTGAGTAGCTCAGCTGTGAACTTGTATGAGGTTATGCATAAATAAATGATCATTAATATAAAGTGAAATTGTTCTAATAAGTTTGAGGGTGGTTTGTATGTTCCAAGTTTTAGGTAATGGAATCAGAGGGTCCTTCTGTTGCCTTACCTATTCCCAGAAAGACAAAGGGCATTACTTTTCTTGAAGCTCCTGGAACCAGGAAGGAAAACATTTTTAGAATTCATATGCTTCACGTGGCTGTTTCTCAGCTGAAAAGAAAAGCATGGCCGGTCATCTCTTTGACTGTGCTGTATTCTGGGGAAAAGTGAGCAGTGCAATGATCATGAAACTTCTCAGTGGAGATAGTTTTAGGTAAATGCTGGCAAGGGTTAGAAAATCATTGCTTAGGCATGAACTGTGTGATGCATCCTCTTAGAAGCAAGTATGTTAATACAACTAAGTGGATAAAGATTCTCTTTAGCAACCTAAAATGAGTTTTCTGGAGGATAATATTGTGGTGGCTTACATCTGGCCTGAAGGTAGGTACCTTAGAGGTATAAATAATCCTAATTATAATTTTATAACTGAAACATAACTGATTATATAAATACCTTGATTATATTACTGCACCAGCCTGGGCTGTTGGGGAACAGGCCTAGGCTGTTGGGGACACGGCAGCTATTGGCTGGTTGGCCAGATGGCAACTGGTTCAGCCAATCAGGATTAACTGTGCAGACCTCCAAAACGATGTAAGGAGAAGAGCACTCAATAAAAGTTGGCTATTGTTGCATGACCCTCGGTGTTTACCGTGTGCCTGGTTCCAACATCAGCGACAAGCGGTTATCACCACCAAGATGAAACAAGCTGCCACAGGTACTATGGGGAGACAGAGGGTAGCAGGGATTGCTGCCTGCAGCCTGTAGGCCTGTGGAGAGGGACAGCAAAAGCTGCGGTGGTCCTAGCAGAGCAGTGGGTATAGCTGCGAGCAGCAGAGAGAGCTGTGGAAGGCAGCAGAGAAAGCTGCATGGCTCTGGACCCCTTTTGTGAATAGAGGATACCTCTAGGAATATGGGAGTGTGGGCTTAGGTGCAGGAAGACCCAGTTGTCAAGGTATGGATTCTTTTTTAAAGAAATGGGGGATAAAATATGATGATCAGGCTTTGTTAGCCTTCCTAATGTGGTCCAAGAACCACGGAGTGGATGTGACTGACAAAGCTTCCCTGGACTTAAAAACATGAGAGTGGGCTGGCAGATTTATAATTGAAGGAGCCTCCACTCCACAGGCTATGAGACGTCCGTTAATGTAATAAAGCTCTGGAGGCGCATACTGGACATATTAATGTGGTTAAAGGCTGAGTGTGATATGAGGATGGTGCAGGGAGATGCTGCGGGCACTGCCCACTGAGGTGAGCAGCAAGGACAGGGCACTGGGAGGGGCACTGGGAGGTATGGATGCCACACTGGATATGTGGGAGAGGAGGATGGGTAAGAGAGTTGCATTGTGCTGCAAAGTTTCATGGAGCCGAGCCGCCGCCCCATGCCAGACGTCTCGCTGGCAGAACATTTAGCAGTTGTGCAGAGCTACACTGCTGGCCCATGCCAGATGTCTCATCTGAGAAATATCATGCAGTCACACAGAGGCAAGCTGCTGCGTCCCATGCTAGGACGCACTGCCAGTGGAGCATGCCAACCACGCCACAGCCACTCCTGGCAATTGTGGAGCCACACCTGGCCACTGCAAAGCCGCATCTGCTGCTGTGCCATGCCGCTTTGTCAAGCAAGCGCTCTCCAGCTGTGCTTGATCATGCTGGCCCTGCAGCTGCACCACAGCAGCACACGGCTCCCCTAGAAGAGGAGCACCTTATGGTTGCACTGAGTGCACCTGCATGGACATTCAGACCACGCACACCAGAGCTGCCAGTGTCCTTCACCAGCACGGGTGCACTTGGATTGCCTCCTTCGGGGGCTGAGTGGCTTGGCTCCGAGACTGTGCCTATGATCCAGCCTCCACTGGGCATGCCCACTTGCCACTGCAATCTGTGGGCAGACCTTGGAGACGTGTTGTTGCGGATGCCCAGATACCAAGCAAACATCATACCCAGAAGTAGCAGCCGGTGGAAAACTTACAAGCTGTGGCCTCTGAGCATTGTCGCCACCACTACCAGAGTTGGAGCAGTCCCTGGAATATATACTGATTAGGGATTTGAAAGACACCAACAGAGAGAACCGGAGCCATCGCCCCACTGCAGAACCCTGAGAGAACGCTGCTGCTGCTGCACTGCCAACAGATACACCTGACCCAAGCAGTGTCTGGCAACAGGTAAAGTGAGCCACAACCGCAAGCAGGCATTTCAGGGGAAAGAATTCAGGATGTGCCCCTATTCAGGTAGTTGGAAGCCTGGAGACGGAACACTTGAAGTACACCCAGTGCTGAGAGTCAGCGGAACTGCACCCAATAAATATACACCCTTCCAGTGGCTAGTTCCTTCCGAGCTACAACAGCTTGTTGCCAAACATGGACTGGGGTCTCCTGCTGCTGCTAACATGCTGTGATTTTTAACCACTGAAGAAGTAGCACCTTATGATATCAAGCAGCTTGCAAAATTGATCTCTACCCCAGTTCAATATGTGGTTTTTGAATCAACATGGTGACGCAGTGCAGACAGTAGCTAACAGTAGCTAAGAGACCTAAAGGTCTCACCACAAGACCTATGCTTTGGGGCAGGGGTTCCTCAACTCCTAGGACTACCACCATTGGGAGACCCACAATTTCAGACTTGGTTACACCCATTAGTGCTGGCACAGGCGAAAGATCTGGGGACACAGGCATTATTTAAAGTAGCAGACATGGCTAACCCAACACAAAGGCATTCAAAGATCAGACAGAGGGTCAAAGAACCATACCCACTATTCATAGAGAGCCTGCAGGATGCCATGAGAAAACAAATTGTGAATATTGATGCCGGAAACGAAATAATTTTACAATTAGCAAAGGACAATGTTAATGATTGTTGCTGGAAAATCATAGAACGGCTGCCAAATTAAAATCCATCATTAGGTGAGATGATAAATGACTATGCCAAGGTTGGATCTGATTCCCACAACATGTCCTTATTAGCAGATTCCATTGCAGCTGCTGTAAAACTGACATCCCAATGTAGAGATGTAGACAACAAGGCCACCTGAGAGCGAACTGTCCCTGCAAGCTCACTCTAATGGGGATATTTCAGGGACAGAGGCATGTAAACATTAACTGTAACCAGTGTGGGAACCAGTCACATGGCCAGAAAATGCAAACACAGTCTGTACTAACAGACAATCTTTAAGGACCACAGAAACAGAAGACCAAGGGGGAGATGTGGGATCACAAAAGCATCTTCGCACCTTCCTGTGCAAGCCCATGTGACCAGCTCACAGGAAGGACTAGAGGATCAGCTGAAATGGAAGTTTACCTCCATCTCAACAACTGTAAGCACTTTAAAAGTACATAAAGTCCATCTTGAGGCCCAGGAGCCCATCAGGAGATGATTGAGTGCACTGCTGATGGGAGATCCAGTGCCACTTTGCAAGGTATTTTTGTACACCCAGGTGTTATAGATGCTGATTTTACAGGACAAATACATGCCATGGTATCAACCCCTACTCTACCCATGACTACTCCTGCTAAAACCCACATTGCTCAACTCATTCCTTTTAAGTTATGAGTCCCCAAAACAGATCCTAGGGTGCAAGGAAATGCATGGCTAAATAGTGGCTGTCTGATGCTCCAGATTTCTGAGCAACATAGATCTGCTACTCAAGCAGTTCTGTATGGTGCCTCTGAGACCAGCAGTGCAGAAAAATCAATGCAGTCATGGAAACCTTTGCAACCTGGTATGCCATCTCCTACAATGATTTCTGACACTTGGATATTCTGATTGTGGACCTAAAATAATGGGTTTTTATTCTTCCTCTACACCCAGATGATAACCCAAAATTTGCTTTCATGGTGCCATCCATTAATAACACTGCACCAACTGAATGTTATTAATGGAAAATTTTGCCATAAGGTATGAAAAACAGCCCCACAATTTGTCAATGGTACATTGCTCAGGCATTGTCATCAGTAAGATAACAATTTCCAGGAGTGTACTGTTACCATTACATGGATGATATCTTAATAGCAACTCCAACCAAAAAAGACCTTCCACAGATTTGGGCAAGCCTGTTTTAAACACTAGAAGCATTTGGTCTGCAAGCAACACTAGAAAAAGTGCAACAGCAACCGCCCTGAAAGTACCTTGGACTCAAAACAATGGATCAGGCCATACAGCCACAAACAATTTGACTCCCAGCAAAAATTGGAACTTTAAATGACGCACAAAAACTTTTGGGTACCATAAACTGACTCAGACCCTATCAAGGATTGACCAACTCACAACTGGCACCCTTATTTAACATCCTAGAAGGTGATCCTGGTCTAAATCCTCCCAGAAAATTAACCCTAAATGTAAAAACCACTCTTGAAATAGTAGAGCAGACCATCACAAACAGACAGATGTGTCCAGAGGTATGCACTACTGTATTTATTTTCATTGTCAATTTTCATGTTACCAGAATGATCAGACAGTGGGATACTCAGTGGTTTGACCCTTTGCATGTCTTAGAGTGGATGTTTCCACCTCACCAACCTAAAAAGGTGACACCTACCATCTTTGAGTTAATTGCACAATTAAACATCAAATGCCATCAGAGATGTTTACAATTAAGTGCAAGAGATACTTCCAAAATTATTATAACTATGCCACAAGAACAATTTGAGTGGTGCTTTGCCAACAGCACAGCTTTAGAAGTGCCTTGCAAAATTTCTTGGGACACATTAGCGTCTATCAAGCCATAACTTACTGCAGTTGAGTGGGATCACTGAACTACCCCTAAAACCACTAAACAGTTACACACTTCTAAAAGGTGTTACTGTATTTACTGATAGTTCTGGAAAATGGGAAAAGCCATTGTAACGTGGAGAGAGGAAAATGAATGCATTGGAAGGTTCTAAGAGTGGATCCCCTCAGTTAGTGGAACTACATGCTGAATCTATGGTTTTTCAATGTTTTCCCCATATTCCTTTAAATATTGTGACTGACTCTGTTTACATTCCTGACATCAGACAGAGATTAGACCAAGCCCTGTTAAAAGAAATTGACAATGCACAATTATTTGACCTCCTAAAAACTACATGGCGTACCATCTAGGCCAGAACTTTCCCTTTCTACATCCTACATATTAGAAGTCACACAAATTTACCAGGTTTTATTGCAGAGGGCAATATTGGAACAGATTGCCTAGCTATCCCTGCTTGGACAGTACCACAGTCAGATATGCTGGCACAAGCAAAGACATCACACACCTTCTTCCATCGAGGTGTTCGAGCCGAGCCCTGCAGCGACAGTTCCTGCTGTCAAACACAGAGGCTCATAATATAGTTAACATCTGTGCTGACTGCTGAGGTCACACTGCACCACTGCAGATGGGGGTAAATCCTCATGGGCTGCATGCTTTGCAAATCTAGCAAACAGATATCACACACATACCTGAATTTGGACATCTGAAATATGTGCATGTGTCAACTGATACCTTCTCATCAGCCATATGAGCCTCAGTACATACAGGGGAAAGAAGTAAGGGATACCACTGCACATTGGCGACCAGTCTTTGCTGCTTTAGGTATCCCCCATACCATAAAACAGACAATGGCCCTACTTTTCATTTCACAAAATACAAAACAATTCCTTCAGCTTTGGATGTGTTACACCACACTGGTATTCCCCACTCAGCAACAGCACAGGCTATTGTGGAATGTGCATGTGGCACTTTAAAATGTATGCTTGATGAACAGAAAGGGGGAATGTGTGGTGATCCCCACAAAGCAGAGTGGCAAAATCTGTTTATACCCTGAACCACTTAACAGTAATGGAAAATTCCCAGAATCCAGTACTATTAAATCACTTTTTATCATTGCAATCATCTAATGATGCCAAATACCCTAGACCCAAGGTCATGGTACAGGACATTATCACTAATAAATGGGAATGTTCATGACATCTTCTTACTTGGGGAGATCAGTACGCTTATGTTTCCATGGACACCAGAACACAATGGGTACCTGCCAGGTTGTGTACACCCTGCTTGGAACCAGAAGCAACACCTTCCTTATGGCCGACCAGCAGATGTCTGTAGCAGCATGTGCAAGATGGTAAATTGCTGCTACCTTCCCAAAAGCATCTCCAGTGAAGGGCGGTCTGGGCAGGCACACAAACAACCACTCAGACTAGCAATGGACAGCAGGGAGGCTGGCAAGTGAAAGGCAGAAAGGGTCTTCTGTATAGAGTTCCAATGGTGTTTATTGCAGCCACACACTGAAGGGATCTAGGGATAGAAGACCTAGGGTAGTGGAGGGTCTAAGTTTAAGTATCGGGTAAGAGGGGGTAGAGTAGAGCATCAGGATCCAATAATCTGAGGGCATGGGGATGGTGCATAGGCAGGGCAAAGGGTAACAACTAATATGGAATTCCAGGGTGGATATGCAGGGATACATGGACCAATGGGGAAAAAGGGAACGGAGAACTTTCTGTAACCGACATATATAAGGGTAAAAGGGGCAGGTAAGGCCAACGTGCCAATGGAGAGGACAGAACTGGGGTAAATTAACATGGTACTGCAAAGCACTATGGGGGAAGCCTTTTTCCTCATCGTATGTTGTGAGGTACACCCTTCCAGGGCATGGTTATTGATCTTTCCCTGGTAGGCTCACGGGCTTCCACAGATGTTGTGGAGCAGTTACTTGTGCACCTGCAGCATGGAGATCTCGGACTCCTGAGATCACAATTTATTTAAGTATTTTTATCTATTTAAGGATATGAAGATTTTATATATTTAAAGACATGAGGACTTCAGGATTGTATCATTTACTGACATGAATCGCAAATGCAAACTAAGACAAATTTTTTCTTGTTAGTTGGTTTCCTCACTGTTCTAAAGTTGAATTGTTTCCTGTTTGTAGGGTTAAGTTGTAAAATTGTAACTTTTAAGTAATAAGAGAGCAACATGCTATTTTGAGAATTTGTATTGCAGGTAATCCCATCGGGCAGCTCCCGGACATGAATGTTACCTCTTCAATGATACATGGGATAAAGTGCTGACTGAGAGAGGCCAGGCTTGTGAAGTGGAAAGCTTCATTCAAACTAGGCCTTTTATTTGTGATATCATAATTACTCCTTACATTGTGTAGTGTTTGTCTTCCTGTCTGCAAAAGCCCTGCAGAGGATGACAGATACTGCTTTTGTATTTAAAAACAAAGAGGGGGAACTGTGATGGCTAAGAGCTGGTCTGAAGGCCTCACAGGTATAAATAATCCTAATTATAATTTTATAACTGAAACATAACTGATTATATAAATAATTACATAATTACCTTGATTTTATTACTGCACAGTCTGGGCCTCTGGGGAGCAGGCCTAGGCTGTTGGGGACACAGGCAGCTTTTGACTGGTTGGCCAGGTGGCAACTGCGTCAGCCAATCAGGATTAACTGTGCAGACTTCCAAAACTGTGTAAGGAGAGTAGCACTCAATAAAAGTTAGTTGTAGTCACATGACCCTCGGGGTGTTTTATCGTATTTTATCATTTCCGACATCAGCGACATACTGTCAAGTAGGCTGCAGAACAAAATGGTGGCATAAGCAGATCTACTTCATACAAGGACTCCACAACTAATTTTCAGAAAAACAATCATTCTGTTAAATACTTCCTGGTATAGCCATTACCCTGTAGTTACTGAAAAAACTACAGAGGTTTAGAGTAGAATGTCACTTTTGCATAGTTGTAACATACATTGAACTATTTTTTTACTGACAGGTTAAAAAAGATATTCCTCTGTTTTTCGTAGCGTGGTAAGGAGGGTTTTGGTTTGGTATTTTTTTGGTATTTTGGTTTTTTCTTTCCCCAAATTTCTAAATCTTCTCATTGGCATTTTCTTACATGTAGGTATTTATCTGGGGAATAGCATCACACTATATGTTTTATATAACAGCATTTTCTGATTTTCAAAACTGAGGTCAGAGTTAAGTTTACCTTCAGTTTTACATACATGAAAATGAGTGGGTTTTGTACATTACATAACTGAAAACTCTCATAATTTGGACTGATTATTATGGTAATTCTAAGCCAATAACAAAACTAAAAACTGTGACTAAGTTGCCTTGGGGTTAAGTGCAAATGGTCACAAGAAAAAGATTGATCTTTGAAAAAATTATAGTAACCACAGTCACTTAAGATCAAACAAAAATGTAAACTGAGATTAAATGCTGTAAAGTAACATTTCATAGCTAATCTTAAATACTGTATTCCCTAAGATTTAAATGTTAATAGTTAGAAATAGAACTGCAATTAATTTTAACACAGAAAATATGGATCCCAGGTTTTTACAGTGAACTTTTTCAGTAGTAATTTACATGCTTTTTAATGGAACAGTTATCATAGAAATAAAAATTTACTTCAAGTTAGCAATAACAGTTAGCTAATACCTATTAATGAAGAAAAAGTAGCCAAACTTAGTGCTGCTGAAAAAATTCAATCCACAGCCCTTTTCATATGAGTGCTTTCTAGATTCAGTAGTCCAAAGTGGGTATAATTTCTTTACATATTTTTCTAATTTTCAAGTAAAAATCTCTCAGAATCTCAGAAATAAATTACAAAATCTGCAGAAAATTAGCTAATTTAATAAGAAATATTGTAAAATATAAGGTGGAGGTTATAACATTATGGAAAAAATTTTGAAATTTCATCATGTCTCCACATATATTTTACTACTTTTTCCTTATGAGAAAGAGGAAGAATCTTGTAGAAGTACCCTAGATATTTTTTGTAGATTTTCTTGTGTCTGAGGACATCAAAATAATAAATTTGTGTTATTCAAAAGAAGAGAACTGAAAACTAAATTGAATTTCTAAATATAAAAAATCCATGTTATCTTCAAGTTTAAGATATTTGTAAAGAATGAGATATTTGATAGAGAATTAGCTACTACTACCTTTTTCAATTCCATTTATAACCCTGGCAAAGCTGCTATGGGCTTAACCATATGGGTTTAACCTAAAAGTATATGATGATAGCTTTTTAGATGGATATTTAGACCTGAAAGGATTGACATCCAAAAGAATTGGCACAACAGAATTTAGTAAGCATTCTCCTACTCTAGAGGTAACCTAAAACTTTAGTTGTTTGATTTGTTCTCATATTTAGGTCAAAAAATGGAGAAATTGCTTTTGTGTGATTTGGGAATATCTAAAGAAATATGTGAGATCTTTTAAAAAAAGGTCAAAATCATTTGACATTTTGACAAGAATGGGGTTTTTTTTTTAAATGGCTGAGCCTAATTTTAAATCTTATCTGCAGAAGTAGTGCAATATATAGTTAATTGACCTTCATATATCTTGTAAATTGAACCCACTTACTGCACATTCTGTTACTTAAATACAATTTGTAATTTTTACTTAATGATGTGTTCTAATTATGTGATTTTATGTACAATACTAACTTTATTAAATAATTAGGACATGCAATTATAATTTTTAGGTACCTATTTGAAGATGTTTATTAACTTCTTCCTGCACTAAAACTCTTTTAAAAAATAGTTCCTAAAAGATATAAATGTGAATCTTTTAAAGTAACTAAAGTAAATGACATTTTTCACCATATATGCCACAAAACACACAAATTCATTACATCAGAAAGCAATTTTTTCATTTCCATGGAGCTACTTAACATGTGTAAAGGGAAGTATTTCTGGTGAGTAATTATTTGATTGATATTTACTGTATTTTTCAGTAATGATTGTTCAGCTGTCAGAATTTCTACATGTCACAACTCTAGTCCCTCAACTTTGAAATAATCCTGATATACTTCAACTACTGATTTATAGAACACCCCCACTAAGCATATCAGAAATATTTGTTGCATTCGTGCACAATAATATTTTTTTCTTAGCAGAGAGTTGTCTGAATTTCAAGGTTCATAATACAATCCCTGCTTCATATTAGTGAGATATTTTTAGTAAAAGTTAGCTAGAGGGCAAGAAAACAGCAAAACAACACAGAATTCTGTTTACTTACCAGGGAAAAGGGTATTTAACAATAAAAGGTTGTATAGAGTCACACTGATTCATCCCAAAATGTTTCTTTACTGCTTTAGAAGTTGTGAAGGGTTGTTTGTATTCAGTAAGGGTGAAAAATCCATGGCAACAGATGATCCTAAGACTATTTACTAAAATTTTAAAGGTAGGTAAGAAAAAGCAAGCACAGAAGAATGATTAAACAAAGAACTGTAAGAATGCTTAAAGAACTCCCAAGTTTATCTCCACAAAGCTTCATTAAAATAGCTTTTGGCTAGTAAATACATAATTTGTCACATATATTGAGAGGTTTAATAAATGGTCACAATGATAAAAGCAATTATATGACAGACTTTGCAATGCTGGATAAGAACACTAAAATTTTGAGAACAAAGAGTCTTTAGTCACGAGAGAGAAACTGTTACCAGAAAGTGTGTATCACAATGAATAATTTCTTCCTTTATATGTAGGTAATATTCCGTTATGCGAAGGTTCAGATTACAACAGCCTTAAAAACTCAGGGGAGATCCTGTGAACACTAGCTGACCTGTTAAGATCACTGTCTACTTTTTGGTAGTGTAACATCAGGGTGTAGAAAGAAAGAGTCATAATCAAGGCTATAGTCTGGACAGGAAAGCACAGCTGAAGAGGTGGGTGTGCAACTGACATCAAATCCGCAACTGACATCTACAAATCTGCAAATCAGAGAAACACTTAACCAGGTATTTTAATAGTAAAGAGAACTCCTTTCCTTTTGAACATTTATAATATTTCTGTATTTCTGAGGCAATTATATATCACGGATGATAACAGATTAATAGTGGTGCTTTGTAAGAGCAGCTGTGTCTGAAAGATGTGAAGGGAACAACATAGCTCTTAGAAGTTTATTCCTTATGATCTGACATCCCAAAAGACAATGTACGGAGCAGCTTCGTTAACTGCTAGTGGTTTTTTAAGAACTGTGGCTGAAAAAGAAATTCACCTGGTTAGGGAAATGTCCCCTTTTTAGTGTGAAGGCCCTCAAACCTCTGGGGGTAGGGGTGGGGGCTGGGTGGGTATGTAACAATAATATGCAACTCTCAGATTGGTTTGGTTTGGGTTTTGACACTGAGATATTGCAATCTGATTGATTTCTCAGGAAACCTGCTTTCCCAAGCAGATGGTGTGCTCGAGATTTGGGCACATTTTGATCAGGCACATTTTCAAGGACATATATTCAGTTCCAAGACCTGCATAGGGTTTCTCCCTTTCTGCTTCTAGTTCACAAGAGTAGTTTTTAAATTCTGCAAAATCTGTGTTTTTCTGTAGGATGATGTTTCACAGGAAGGCTTAGAGTCCGTGTTAATTGCTTTGGCTCTATGCACCATGTTAATATTCTTGAAGCTTTGTAAGGAAAGCTTCTTCTACCGAGAGTCATAAGCATTTTCTTTTTTTGACTGGATAGCTCTCTCCTTCCTATCTTCTAAAGCTAAATGTTTTGCCAAGAGATTAATGCATGTCTTTCACACCTTCAAATGATGTTTTAGTGAAATATCAGTGGCGCACAAAATGCACTTTCACATTGGTGTTAATTTAATGATTTTGTTTTTGATCCCATATGGTAAAATTTTACAACTCTTAATTACTGTGAGTTTCACACATGAAGAAAAAGTTTCATTTAAAAATGTCTTTCTGAAACTGACTATTTAACTGTATGGGCTATGTGCTGCTGTTGCTGCTATGTGCTGCTGTTGCTCAAGCAGGAATTCTGTATGAGTGAAAATTATTGGCTGCTGTTTATATATTGTATAAATGCTACATTTATCCCTGACACTTCACTGCTTAACTATGCACATATGCATGAAATCTGGCTCCTAAGAGCCCATTTGTTCCAGCTGTACTTCTGTGAGACCATAATTTTATTTCTGACATCAAAACTGGTTGCTGTGGAAATGATCATGTAAAAAACTTCAGCTGAGAAGAAAATATGGACTCAACAGATAATGAAAATTGTTATTTTCATTAATGATTTTCCTGATGAAGTGAAGGGTGTTTATAAAACCTGTGACACCGAAAGTCAGAGAATAAGATTAAAATTAAAATTATGTTTGTAATTTGAAGAAGCTATCTAGTAATCAGCAAGAAACTCTGTAAAGGCATATGCAAAATAGAACAAGAAACCATGTTTTAGAACAGGGAAAATGACTGAGTGAAGCAGAACCTCAGAAAAAAGGTCTGGGTAACGTTGAACTCTTAACACTGATTTTTAAAACAACACAAGTGTAATTCGAGAATGTATTAGCAAAAAAGTCATATGAAAGGTCTGGAGGTAATTATTCCATGCATGTGACCTTTTGTGAGATTTTGGTTTTCTATACGCTGGTTAGCTAGAAATACCTTTTATGATAAATTTGAGAGTATCAAGGAAGAGGAAAGAAAAAAACCCCAGAGATTTTGAAATTATGAATTACAGGGAAACACTGAAAGAAATTGTTTTTTTTTTTTAAAGTCAATGAAAAAAAGAAAACTGCAGAAGGACATACAAATAAAGATGTAAATCAGCTTTGCTTGGAGAAGGATAAGAACAAAAGGGCTTGATTTACACCAAAGGAGATTTACCTTAGATATTAGAGAAAAACCTACAAGCACAAAACTCAGTCCTTTTGGTGAATCACTGGAACAGATTGTCCTTGTATATTAAATTATAAGGTCATCTTCTCTAGGGTCTTTAAGGAGAAGATTAGGCAAACTAATACCACTCTGGTCCCTGTGCACTGGATTCCAAGTCAGTTTCAGCTAATATTTTAGGTGATTTTTTGAAGTTCCTTCTACCTCTATACTTCCTTTAGATACAATGATTTTAAATTATTATTGTAAAAGAGATACTGTACTTTTCCAAGTTGTATGAAAATACCTAAGGCATGCAATTACTTTTAAAATTTTTGTTTACATAATTTTAAAGGCTTATCTAGATAGATACAGAAATTAAGTCCCTTCTCACCAAAAAAACAACTCTCATGGGGAAACTCCAGAAGAAGAAGGAGAGAAAAAAGTAAATAATTTCGAGGTGTTGGCCAATCAAATGACATATATAATAGTAAATGTTTGTTTTGGAAATCCTAAACTTTATAGGATTCTGGATTTCCCTCAGGATTTTGATCCAACCATTCAGTTTCAAAACAGAGCTGGTATAATTTGAAAATGTAAAAAGATGAAAATAGTTGCAGAAAACTCTTCTTTGGCTTTCAACTTAAATATGAATTCTTTATTGTAGTACCCAGGTGCCCTGGTTTTAGTATGTGATAACACTTCTGACAATATGAAATGTCAGGGTTTTTTCATTTAATATTTAGCCCAAAAGGCTTTGAGAGGTAGCATAGTATTTGAAGGTAGATATATTTTGTAAAATTTCTGATAGTTTGTTCCTGAAGAGGTTGGTTAATTGTGGGAATAAGCTATATTGCAATGACAAATCTTGATATATTTTACATTGCAGAAAACATTGTTCAACAGTATCAGATTTACAAAGTTACAGATTGAGTCTACATGACAAGATATATTTTATTTTTCATCAGAACTTAGATTTCAGTCATGATTCCTGTTAAGAGAAATTAATTTTCAGACTGTTACAAGAATTTGATCATAAAGCAGTTGCTTGTGTGTTTCTTGCTCTTTATCATTTCTGTTCTGCTTTTATAGAATTATGCAAGAACAGATATTACTCACATTTCTGCAACTTTTTTGTAAGAATCACAGTCGCAATAACCTTGCATATTATCCGTCTGCGATCTGCTTTTATAACCACACAAATGATCAACAGAAGTTATCTTTTCCACAGAATTGCTTGGAAACTGAGCTATTTTGGCTCTGAAATTAATCCTGAAGGAATATACAGCTCTAGGGCTGTAATAGAATTAGTTGTTTACTAATATAGAATGAGTGAGTCAAGGAATGAATCTTCCATCTGCAGATAAATAATGGATGAATGAAACAAGAAAAGCTGCAAGACAGGAGACTTTTCTTCCATATGGGAGAAACTTAGGGCCAAGTACACTAAAATCTTATGTCAGAACAAAACTGGCACCAGTGGTCAATTTTCTTTTAAAACTGAACAAATTGTTGTCAACTTATTTAAGAGGTCTATTGGTCAAAAACAGCTATATAACTGTTCAGGAAACAGCTGTTCCAGGGGGTGGCTATGATCATTAAAAATAGTTTTACTATCAGGGAATTTGTAGAGGCAGAATTATCACTTGTTTAAAGACTAGGACTCAATTTCATTCTGAGTAATAAAATGGGATTTTACAAATACATTTAGTGCTGTCCTATCACATGTAAACCTTTAAAATATATGCTTCCACACAGTGCATATGAGGCTGAATCTGCAATCTGCAAGATATCGAAAGAAATACAAAAAGCATGCAATATATTTGAAATGGATTGTAGTTTTCATGGTAATAATAATCATGAAGACAATGAAGGTTATGTTTGGCTAGAACAAGGTCTCTGTAAACATACCTTGATAGTACTTATTGTTTTGAATAAATGGAGAAAAAGCAAAATGCAGGAATGTGGCTGGCTCAACTGCACAAGCTGTGGTTATTAAAGAGATTACGCCCTCATCCTTAAGAGGAGGAAGAGAAGAGACATCTGGAGTGGAAGAATTTACTTTCTTCAATCACTGGGAACCACAGACTAATGTAAGTCTTATAGATCTGTCCATCATGTCACTTTAAACTTTTTGGCTGTATCTGCCAAAGTAAGAATCTCCCGTATTGATGAAGTTTAACTCACCCAGTGTCTTTTGCTATCTTATTTTTCTCTTCTTGACACTTCTATATGAGCTGTGGTTCTTGTAATAGACAAATGACTGACCAAACAGTATTGCCTGTGATGTTATTGTCTATGATGTTATTGTCCTGTAGATACAGGACAATACAAACAAGATGGTATCAGCTGTCAATAAAAACCCAATTATTCTAACACAAATTACATTGACAATTTTATGCTGAAGACTATGGACTCTTGATGCATTTTTAATAACCTGCTGTTTTGGGGGTTCAGCTATAGAAGACCCAGACTAAACAATCCCATCAGATGCTAGGTTCATAGTTTCCAGATTGCCTCTGTCCATCCAAATGGGTTTAGTGGAAGAATTGCATGGCAAAACTTTATTGCATAGTTGTTTTCTCAGCTGTCCTGGTTCCTCTGGCCATAGATGGTCTTCCTGTAGCCTTCCTGATTGTTCATTATTAGGTATTCTCCTGCAACTGCCTCTGATGCAGTTTTACATTACTACCCATGCTCCTGTGTACTTAGCATCTCCCAGGGCTGGACCTGGTACCCTGAATATGTGACTCTCTCTTTATGGTGATGATAGAACTACCTTCTGTTTGATTCTCATTTGCTATAATTAGGAAAGGTCTAATCCTTGAATTACCAATTTAGCACTGTCTCAGGATCTGATTCAAGGAAGGAATTGAAACACACAGACCTGAATATCTTAGGTCAAGTGCACAGAAAAGATTTTACATTGAACAGAGAGATGTTGATGATTCCTCTCTGTGTGTGGAGACACGAGGCTTGACTCCATTTCAGAAGGCTGATTTATTATGTTAGATATTATATTAAAATGCTACATTAAAACTATACTAAAAGAACAGAGAGATCAGAAGGCTACAACAAGAACAGAATAGACTAGAATAACAAAAATCTTGTGACTCCTTACAGCCTTAGCACAGGTGGCTGTGATTGGTCATCAATGGAAAGCAATCTACATGGACCAATCACAGATGCACCTGTTGCATTCCACAGCAGCAGATAATAATTGTTTACATTTCTCTCCTGAGGCTCCTCAGCTTCTCAGGAGAGGAAAAATCCCAGCAAAGGATTTTCATAATATCATAGCTACAGAGAGAAATGCCACCTTCTCTTCAAACAGCTCAGTTTTCAGCTACATGTTGGCTTGTACTGGTTTTGTCTTCATACCAGCTGGATGAGAATAACACATAGCAAATGCCCTAATGTACCAATTTATTTCAACACTAATATGAGATGAGAATTGTGGCAGAAATGTCAAGTTTAGCCTCACGCTTTTCAATTTTTTTATTCATAAGAAAGTATACAGAAAAACTGTTTCTGTAATAATGTTATCACATATTTTTAAAATTATTAAATAATTTAATGTAAGTTGCAAATTATTGCATTTACATTTTATTTGCATTTTATTTTCTTAATATTTTTGTAACTCCAAAGTGGCAGGAAAAAAAAAGTCTTATTAAATAATTTAAGATTTCAGTAGATACTGCACCTGACTTACAAAAATGACAAAATGGATTCAAGCTCTCTGGTGATCACTAAGCAATGAAAGATTGCTTTGAAGATTAGTGAATAGACAAGAACAGGCATAGCACAGATCCCACTGACAATCCACTTGTCACCCTTCTGATACACTTGTGTCGATTTACCACTTCTCTTTGGCAGTCAGCAACATCATTAAGTCAATTTATTATCCAATTTAGAATGTTAACATCAATAATGCAGTGACTCTCTAAACTTTTGTAGATTTTTATCTTTTCATTACTTACTTACTTTGTAACCTTTTATGCCAGTATTAAGGAAAATATTCCTCAAATCCAGGTAGCAAGTTATTTTTGTCAGCTTTGACTTTCACTAAAATTTCATTGCATGAAATAGGTAAAATATTTTCTACCATGTGTAGCTACTAACCAGCCCAAACACTGTACCATTTTTATCTTACTAGAGTAAAAAGGTGTCTTGAATTTTGTTTCACATATGCAGTTTTGTAAAAGTTTCTATTTTTACAGCTTTAGTCAGACCTTGAGTTGGTGTAAGATACTATAGCTCACAGAAGCTCTGCAAGATCACACTTGGTTAAAAATATGCTTTATTTCTTAAATATGGATGAGGTTTTGATTTATTTCCAGGCTTACCATTTGTAAAGATAACAAAAACAGGAGATAATTTCTCTGAAGTATCTCAACTTTCAAATGAACACTAACAAATGAAAACGGATATGAAATGCAGATCTTAACTTTCTTCAGTTAGAAATTTATGATTGTTCTTCAAGTCTTGCTATATTTTGGTTGTTATTTTCTATTTCTCTTTAGAACTCTGAAAATATAATTCCTTATTGAAACTCTTAATTATGAATTTTGCATGTTAGCTGGATAAATTATCTTTACTTCAATAATCTTTGCATCCTTTGCTTTTTATGTTGTTAAATATAAGGTATTTCAAGTCTAGAAAAAGAACCAAACTCTAACTAATCATTCAGCAAAGGGCAAGCAATAAGATTTTCGCGTCAAAGTAATATTTATCCTTATTAGAGAAAAAATCCACATTATAATCCGTCTCTAACACAGCAAGTGCTGAATGGCTTGGAAAAAAAAATTTTTCTTTAACTCAATGCATCTCTACAAACATCCAAAATGAAGTCTGCATGAAAAGAAAAGAGCTGTGGAAGGGTTTAAGTATGTTTTTGTTAGGCGTATTTAAATATTCAAATAACAAAGTTAAAATTTAGCTATAACTGTCCCATTCTGATTAAACTACATGCTGTATTTTTACATTGTGGTCAGCATTCTATATCAGATGTTTGCATTCTTTAATCCCTTATAATAGTTTTTTTCAGGCAAATTGCTGCTGGGAAATGAAAAAGATGGAATGGGAAAAAGAAGAGAAGCAATGGTGAAAGTTATCACCTAATGAAGTCTTCAAATTCCTGTTTTTCTCAATTCTGTACTCCTAATTTCCATAAGAATTTTACTGATGAGATGCAATTTATTTTGTTCATCTTTCCTTGCACTCATTAATATAAAGATGTGCTGGTTTTGAGATCATGTATGTATTTGCATTCCAGAGTTTTATTTTGTTACAGTTTCTCTAATAAGCTTCCACTGAAAGGAGTTTCAACATTTTCATTAACAGTGTTAGGGATATAGTTAATAAATCGTGCAGATAAAATATAGACTTCTATAAAATATATGAACCAAGATGGCTGTACAAAGGGGGGTTAGGGATTTCATTTTCAGGATGGCGAAAGTGTGACAGACTGGCATTTACATACGAAGGAAACTCTGCACAGGAGATGGTCGTTCACAGAGGCATGTATCCAGAGACGCCCAGAGATGATGTCCCCCAAAGATACCCTTCTGAGATAACCAGGGCCATCAACACCTGCCACCTGAATACAGGATTCCGGGGAATCGGGGAATCGGGGAATCGGGGAGAAGCATTGATCTATGCCTGGACGAAGGCTTTGTGCAGTTCAGACTGAAGAAAAGAACCAACTTGAATATCAAGAGCTCCAAAAAGAGACAAAGGGACCCTGCCCTGGGCAGAATAAAGAGTATAAGATCTGTTCCCTCGGAGGAGCCAGTGTGGACGAAGGGAGATTTGGTGAGATAGAGGCCAAATCCACGTCCACCCAGCCTATCTCCCGGGGGTGTTGCACTGTCAGTTTGATTGTTGGCTGCCAGGACTGTATCACGGTCATGAATAAATTCTTTTTGTTTTTTATTAGAATTGGGCGTATTTCATTTTTACCTATAACAACAGTATGTGGAAATACTTCACACCACAATTATATTATGTATTATCAAGCTACCTTAAATGCTTTCAGCTGGCATAATGACTCCATTCTTTTGCTGCTGTTTCTTCGTCTTACTTTGTAAATGGCACTGTAGGATGTGTTTTGTCTCTCCAGAAGAGTTGGAGAGCTGGGTATAGTGAGTTTTTTCACACCTGAAGAGATAAGGACTGGATGGTGACATTCTGCCTACTGAGGCAATGACAAGAGCCTTGTTTCCATTCTTCAAGATAAAGAAAGTGATGCTATCAGAGAAAAAGAAGAGCAATAACAATGCTCACTCTCTGGGGGGAAAGTCTTGGAAAGCCAATTGTTACCATTGGTCCTGAAGCTTATTTTGAATGTATACTCATATATGCCCTGTGCTGGAGAAATGGCTCTATCCTTCCTAAGGCTACCAAGCTGTATCTTGCTTTCCTTCGATTTGGATTAGAAATGCTTTCAGACAGGGCACTCTTGGTATCTGCATAATTTACTAAAAACTAAGAAGAAGAAAACAGAAACACAAGAATTGGAGTCTGCCTGTTTTGACTAATAAAGACTATAAAACTCTTCAATACAGAGTGTTGAGTAATATTGAGCTGATTTTTCTGTGAATTTTCCTCTCCAATAATATGATTTTCCTTCCAAGCAAAACAGGGAAGCATAGAATAAGCCAGTCTGAAAGGGAGCTTTGGACTATACCTAATTCCTAATTCTCCTCCAAGCAGAATTAGCTCCAAAGATTCATCAGGTCACTTGACACATAATCTTATCTGTTTTAAAGGATCTATGAAGATTGACATTTTCAGTCTTTTGGGGAGGTATGAACTTGGCCACTCACATTGTGGAAGTGTTATTTTTCTTCCATCAAGTTGAAATTTTGCATGTTCTGACTTATTACTGATGCTCTCCTCCTCTCCTTGTGCATGCCTGAGAAGCATTTGACTGTCTTCCTTATAACTCTGCTTAAGAAACAGAAGGCTGCAATAAAATTCCCCTTCAATATCTGCTCCAGGATGAACAGGCAGATGTGTTTCCTCTGTGTCTCGTCAGGTATAATGTAGTCCAGCTCTCTAACCATTCTACCAGCCATCTGCTGAGCTCTCTTTTTTGCGGCAGTGGAGAATTTACAGCACTATGTCAAATGTGGTCTCTCTAGTGGATTAGAGTGGAGTAATTACTTTTCTTAAGCTGCTATCTGCTTTTCCTAATGCAGCTCAGGATGTTATTGTAAGGCAGCACTACAAACTCACAGTGAGCCAATAGGATAACTGGGTCCCTTTTTAAAAAAAATGCAACCCCAGCTATTTGCTCCTCAGCTGTACACCGGTAATCCACCCCAGATGTAGGACTTTGACACACAACTTTCAGTAGCTACTTGAGAATAAATTCTATAACTCTTCATTTCATTATGTGTATAGTCCTATTGATACTTAAATCATAAAGAACAATGGTTGCAGATCTGTAACACATATTGTATTACAACAAGTTACACTGTTATTTGCAACTTGGTTATCTTGGCAACTTGTAAAAGTACTTTGAACAATAGTCTTTATCTATACTTTGTTCTTTTGCATCTTATATATAGAGTTAGTAGACATATATGTGTGTGATTAAGTATAACTTGGAATTTGTATTGATTTATACAGCTTATGAAATTGCATCTAATGATGGGCTACCAGCAGTCTTTTTTCCTGGAGTACCAAATGGAGACTTAGAGACACTTTCGCAGGCAGTTTCTAACAAATGAATGAACATTGCGCCTGTCCAAGCTGTGAATTGTAGCAGGCATAGGACCTGCAAGGCCTCCTTGGAGGTCAGAAGCCTGAGCTAGGAAATGCCAAATCACGATGACTCGGGCCTTAGAAGCCCCTCTCTTCCGCCTTTCGGACCCTGCTTATCTCTCTGTAAGCCTATAGGTCACTTTTCCCTGACCCTTTCTATTGGACAGCTTTCAAAACCTCTGTAGGGTATAAAAACCCCTAATTCTGCCTGGTCCACCAGAAGAGCTGTCACTGAGAACCTTTGTGGGACACCTGCAGAACCTTATATAGCGCTTCTCCTCTCTCTCCCTGCGTCTGCTGCCACAGCCACAAGCAAGCCAAAAGAGCTGATAATCACTAAGAGCTGAAATCACTTGAGCTTGTTTGGCTGCCTGCAGCTAGGAATGGCTTGGGAGATGGGACCAAGTCTGAGCCTCCGCTGAGACTATCCTGGCCTCGGCAGACCACTGGGTGCAGCCTGGCTGGAACCTACCGGGATAGTGAATAACCAGTTTTCCCAGGAGAATGACATGAAAGCCAGTATCAAAGGCCTTGCTGAAGTCAGGGGAGACTACCTCCAGAGCCTTTCCTTTACCAACAGAAAACAAGTGCACAGTTATCCCAGCAGTGATTGTGGTGGCTTAGAGCTGCAATTGCCCTCACGACGTGTCTGGAAGGCTTGAAGTGTAATGCAGTTGGGACAGAAAGAGGGCTGTGCTCCAGTCATAAAAATCTTCTGCTGGTCTGCTCAGGCATGGGCCAGAGGAGACCTGTGTTGTGGTCAGGTTCCCTGGGCCTGGACACCTGTTGTATTGTGTCCTATACCATGGTGATGCTGTGATATTGCCTAGCAAAAATTCATATGTAAGATAGCATGTAATATGATCTGTTTGTGCTGAAATAACACATTTCAGTGTGAGTGCAAATGGCAGAAAACTTCAGCCTCTCACCTAAAGCAGAGTTAAATGCTTCATGCAGATGATTGTGTTGGCTCACACCTTCCAGATCTATTGTGTTTCTATTTGTCCCTTTAAATCTGGCTGCTGGGGTTGAAGGGACCTATTGGAACAGAGGGGCATCTACAACTGGAGCTAAAGATCAGTTATTCTTCAGTGACACTGGATATAAGTGCTGACAGGACTGTGACAACTATTTGCGGTTTGCAGCAATGTTTACCAAATAATGCTGTTGAAGTCTAATGTGGGCAGATGGAATGCCTTCCCAATTCAACCCAGTACCATGTTGTCCTAGGGTGAGGTTATGATGTTTGTATCCCCAGTCGTGTGTTCGGTTGGTGCTGGATGATATGTACTGTGCCTTCATGACTGGCTCTGAAGAGCAAGGTTTGTTTTGGTTTGTTATCAGCCTGCTCCCCCATGGCTGGCGGGACAGAGAGACGGGACAGTACATAGTGCGGCTTTTGCTTTTGGCTCTGCTTTTGGCTGCTTTGCTTTGCTCTTGCTCCTGCTTTGCTCCTGCTCTGCTTTTGCTTTTTGCTTCTGTTAGTTTAGCTAAGCAGTCCAGATTTTTCCCTAGACTGTTTTTTCCCTTCCCTTTTTGGAACCATCCAAACCTGCTCCGGGCTGGATCCTGGAAACACCAAGAGTTTGCATCTTGTGGCTGCAGCAGCTATCCCCAGAGTCGGAGGGAGCAACAACAGAGGGACCACTCCCAGGAAAGACTTTCTGAATTTGTCATCTTTTTTCAGATTGGTGAAAGTGTTGTCATCTGGTATTGCTCATTTTTTGTGCTGGGGGGTACTGTGCTGTTAAATAAACAGATTCTTTCCACTTCTCTCCGAGGAATCCTTCCCGAACCAGTAGGGGAAAGGGGCTGTGTGGGTTTGGTTTCTGGGGGAGCCCCCTTTGGAGGTTTTCTCCCAGATTTGCCCTAATCCAGGACACATGTGTGCATTAGCTAAAGAGCATCCCTTCTGGTTTTTCTTCATGAGGTTCCAGGACAAGATGTTCAATAATGTAGAGGTTATTGAACCTCTCCTCTCCTCTCCTCTCCTCTCCTCTCCTCTCCTCTCCTCTCCTCTCCTCTCCTCGGCAGCACAAGAGCCCAGCCAGGGCTGCACTCAAGACGAACCCAAATGGTCATGATGGCTCTCATAAGTTCTGGTCTGTTTGCATATTGGAGCCAATTGTCTCATTATAGCTTCAGCCCATGTAGTCCCATACTTCTTGTTTTTCTCTCTTCAGTCTACATTGTTTATGCTCTTGGGCCTGAAATTTGAATCAGTTGTCCTTGGTCCCCAGCTAGAGAAGGAATTTCTTGTCTTAGCTACTCTGTGAAGAGAGCTTACTATCCCCTAATATGAAGCTCAAAATTACAGACTAAAGCAGTACAGGATTTGAAATACATAAAACTAAAACCTGAGGCATCAGTATTCATGTTACAGTTTCCCATTCAATGAATGTGAAAGATCCAGCCATGCACTTTTAATAGAAATGAAGTGACATCTTCAAGGTTTTCATATATTACATGGTCTTATCTTCTGAGGACCACTCAGAACCACTCTGACTGTGAAAAGATGTTTAACAAATGACAGAACACTATTTTAGCTGGTGTGAAATGTCATCCATAGCTTATTCCAAAAAAAGGTACTTCACCATTGCAGGATCTTCCCCTTCTCTTTGATACTTGTGTCTCTCTGATGTATTTTGTTTTCTTCTCTTGATGTAACATTTCTAGATGCATTGAGAAAACATTGCCTTATGTCTCCTTGCCCTATTTGCTGAAGTCTCTGTGGAAGCTGTCTTCAATATTCCTGAAATATAATTTGTACAATTACAATAACATGTAATGACAGTTGAATGAGAGCAACTAAATACAAGAATTTTTTAAAAAATGGACTGAATTAGAGGATGACATTATTATAATTTTTGAAAGGTCTGTAACAAACCACTGAGACCTTCAACTTTAGAAGATGATGTATGGTTTTAATTGATAATGCTCTTTAGAATAACAATTTTGTGACATTGAGCCTGTTGCTTATTCTAGTTAAGTATCAGTGTCCTCATTTGCATAAACTTAAAGAAAAATTATATGTAACCTACTGCACTGTGAATTGACACGGCAATGCTTTACAATTGCTACCAACTATAACAATAATCACATATCTGGAAACCAGGATTCAGGAAAAGGTAGCCTCATAGCTTTATGGAATGCTATGCTTAATCTTTATAGATAACATTTCTCTAAGTCAGAAGGAACTCAGAAAATGAAAAAAAGGCATATTCCAAGAACAATTATTTCAATTTCTAGTGGTATAGGAAGTTGAAACCTGAGATTTGAACTTTAAATCTCCATATGCAACTCTCATGTAGAAATAATAGCTGGACTTAAGAATTAGTAAAACATTTAAGCATATAAATTGAGAAGTTTATAGGTGCAAAGGTAGTTAATTGTGCTCAGAATACTGCTTCCCCAAAAGGAGGGGCTTTCAGGGAGTGAATTAGTAAAATACTGTAGACAAAAAAATTTGTCTAAATTATGTGAAAAATACCTTTATTGTATAGGGTGAATTTAGGTAGGTTTTTAAAGTCACATCTAGACTGCTTTTGCTGGATTTATATGCTTCAAGACTGTTTCCCATAACAACCCTTGAGTCTCCGCTTGACCCTGGAGACACCAACAATACTGTACTGCCTAATTTTTTATTTCTGACCTTGTACAAAGTTGACTTGCTTTTTGACTTCATTGTGGAGGTTTGACTCTAGCCTTCAGTCGCAAAGGAATTCAGAAACTAGAAAATTTCTAGCAATTCTTTGTGCTGGTTCCAGTTTAGTAAATATTATCACTTTCCATCTACTGAGCTGAGCCCGCAAAAACAATTATGAACCTACATGATTTTATTTCTAAGGCATGTCACAACATGTAAATGTCTTCCTTAAAACTTAAAAGAAGCATACATGTCTTAGTTTTATTGAAATATTCTATTTTGATCAAGTACTTGCTTTTCAGCTTATGTGATACTTTTAACTCACAGATATTCTTGGTTCCACAATATAGATTATATTGAACCGTCTGTGGCTTCTAAAGGTTTGTGTGGTCCCTAGTGAGAGATGTTCTCTCCCCCTACAGTCAATCAGTCAGCATGGTTATATCAGATCTGTAGTTCATCAAATGACAAGGCAATGTGCCTTTTCCTCTCAGAAGGATAATCTGGAGGTGTTACAGTTCATGAGCATTTGGAAAATATGGGGGAATATAAATGTTTTGGAATATGATGGTGAAATTGAAGGGGTAAAGTTGTTCGCGAGGTACACAATGGTGCATAACAAGACATAAAGGATGACATGGCAGAAACTGGGATTTTAAACCATCCAGCACTATAGGTATGGCTCTTTTGGGAAGAAAGGAAAGATGGAAGAAATTATTTTACAGGGATGCAGGCCATCCAGCTGGAGAAGAATGTTATAGTGGAGGGTGGAGTCACTGAGAAGACCTGAGAGAATCCTAGTAATGAGGAAGAAGATATCTGGGGCTTTCACTGTGTAACAGAAGGGAGGACAGGGAGACACTGTGATTTTTATCTGATGGCATTCAAACTGGCATTAACCTGGCCCAGCCCAGCTGAGCCCCCAGCAGTTTCCAGGGAGGGGGAGGCCATTGGCCCCTGATGTGCTGCAGCTGACTCCTGGCCTGGCTGCTGAGATCCTAGCCGCTCCCCTGCCACACCACAGCCACTGCTGAAACCTCCCTCATAAAACAGCTCTGGCCACAAGCTACCAAGCCCAGCTGGGGAGATGTGACCACCTGCAGGCCCTGGGTGAGATATTAACTGTTTCAGTGCATAGATAAGACTTGCAGACCTTCAGTCTTTCCTTGAGTGAGAAAAAAGAACAGAGTGAAACACATAGAGGAACAACATGAAGACAGCAAGGTTAGTAAAGAAAAAGTCAAGTCTCAGATATGAGGGATGAGGTGATACCTTAATTTTGGACCTGAAATCATCTTGTAAAGCTATGGAGAAGAATGTAATTGATACATCAGATTCTTTTTCCCTGTAACTCATTGAAAGTAGGGGCAGATTCAGTGTTCAAATTGTAGATATGTGCAAAATTTTATGAGCCTCCATGCTAAAGCAAGCAGATGTTGAAGTAGGTGTGATCCCATGAGACATTTGAAGAGAGTGAGAGAAGAAAGAGAGAGAGAGAGAGAAGAGCAATGAAGACCCTTTGCCCCCAGGGAAGGAAGAAGAAGATCTCTGTTCCCAGAGATGAAGATGATCTCAGAGATAAATAAAGAGAAGTTTTGCTCTTAAACAACTGATCTTTAAAATACTACCCCATAAGTTGATATGGCCCATAAATGCAGCTGTAGGAAATCTGTGAAAGATGGGAGGGACTCCATGATTGCAGATACACAGGTGGCTGCTATTCATGGAAATTAAAAGCCACGAGAGAACTGTTTTCTTGTGGAGAAGTCTCCATGAATTGACAAGACAGACTCCTCTCCCTTAGTGAAGAAAGACTATTCTAGAGGTGGTAAAATGACTGAATTTTTTCTGTATGTTGTTAGTAGGAAAGAAAAGGTTGTAGAAAGGAGGAGAAGTGTTCCAAAGGTTTTATTCTGATTCTTATTGTTCTTTCTTTTAGTTACTGTTAATAAACTTTTATTAATACTCTTTTAAAATTTTGAGCCTGCTTTGCCTTCCTCCTAATCCTATCTTGCAGTGGGAAATGAGTAAATAATTCTAGAGGGTACATGGGCATTTGGCCAGCACTAGACCCACCACAACTACTGAGTCCATTGTTACATGTTCCTTTTTGTATTCAAGATTGTGGCATATATTCTATTTCTATTTATTTGAAAAGTGAAAGGCACAGCAACACATGCAGAAGTTACATGTGAAAAGATTTTCAGCATTTTCCCTGACAGTTTCTTCTCCAGATGTCTGATTGACTAGGCACAGTGCAGGCACATAACTTTACAAGGTTTTGAGATTTAGATTGAACTACTTCCCTGCATAAATATTATTTATTAAACTAGTGTTTGATATAAATTTAAAATAAAATTCATAAATAAAAAAATTCAAGATATCCTAAGCAAAATGTAATCAGCAAAGGGTTAAACAAAAGCTAACATTTGTTGATAAAGAAATAAATAATAAAATAATAGAATGTGCTGAGTTGGAATGGCCCAATCAGGATAATTGAAATACAACTCAACTCCTGGCCCTGCACAGGACAACCCAAGAGTCACACCATATGTCTGAGAGTGTTGTCCAAACTCTTCTTGAACTCTGTCAGGCTTGATGCTGTGACCACTGCCCTGGGAATCTGTTCCAGTGCCCAAACACCCTATGGGTGGAAAACTTCCTCTTGATATCCAACCTAAAATTTCTTTGACACACCTTCTCGCCATTCCCTCAGGTCCTGTCACTGGTCACTACAGAGCAGATATCAGTGCCCGCCCCTCCTCTTTCCCTCACACAGAAGTTGCAGATTGCAATGAGTGATCCCCTGAGTCTCCACTAAACTGAACAGACCAAGTGACCTCAATCTGTCCTCATACAGCTTTCCCTCCAGATCCTTCAACATCCCCATGGCCTCCTTTGGCCACTCTTTGATAGTTTAATATGTTCTTTATATTGTGGCACCCAAAACTGCCCCCAGCACTCCAGGTGCAGCTTCCCCAGCCCAGAGCAGTGTGGGACAATCCCCTACCTTGCTCACCTGGCAATGCTGTGCCCGATGTCCCCAGGACAGGGTTGGCCCTGTCCTGGCTGCCAGGGCATTTCTGACTGAGATTTAACTTGCTATTGACCGGATACCCAGGTATCTTTCTACAGTTCTGCTTTCCAGCAGCTCATTTCCCAGTCTATGTACACCACAGCACATTATGTTACATATAAAAGCTGTAACCTTGGTAACAAAAGTGACTTAGTGGCAGAAATGTTCAAAGTAGGAAGCATGCTCACATAAGGGTAATAATTAGAACACAGTACATGAATTAGCATAATGGCTTTCCAAAAATATAAACTTTATGTAATTAGTATTAGCAAAATTAAACTGGTATGTAATTGCAATTGCTATAGTTTTAAATACAGAAACAACTTTTAAACTTGAAGCAACTTCTACATTTATTATTATTACACAATATGCATAAGGTTTTCCTAGAATATTTTATTATTAAACTGCTCTCATTTTACAATTTTCTGCAAATGGCCCCTGAGTTTTACAGTCTTAGTTTTTATTTTTATAAAGGCTTGTCATTTAAAAGTATAATTTGCTTTTAATTTTTCCTACATTTTATAGAATATTGATTATATTTCTTTCTCTTTTGAGCTTTTAAAAGTCAGATACATTTGCAACCTGTATTCGGAGTTCATCACCTGTCCACATGCTTTTAAAACAGTGCAATTATCAATAAACAATTAATTTTATTCTTGGTCCTGAATTTTTTCTGGACATTACTATTAAGAGCTCAATCAGTTTCCAAAGGAATTGAATCTTTTGTGTGCATATAATTTATGTAAAACATGAGAAGGAATTTATAATAGTGATGAAGGTATACACATCTGGGATGTCCCTAAATTAGTCCTGTGCTTCCTAGATATCTTCTGTGAATTTCAATTTTGGAGATTGTCAGATATATCAAAAATTTTTAAAGTGATTCTTTTTTCACTGTAATATGATTAATATGAAGCATCTTCCACTCCAGGGAAGGTGCTCTCTCTCTCTCTCTTTCCTCACAGTTCAATAATATTTATTGCCCAACATAGCTCAGATAATTATTGCATATTCTTCAGTTCTAAAAGAGCATCAAATTCTGATTAAAATTCCCATTTCCCTTAAAAATCTGGAAGCTTTCCATGATATTGAATAATGTCAGGTGCTGCTAAGAGAGCATCTTCTGTTACACCAAGTCCCTGTCCAGAACAAGGCAAAAGAGGCAAATTATATAAAACGTTAAAGCTGAATCAGGGAAGAGCAAGCTTAGAAACCTGTAAGAGGCAGAGGAGGTGAAGTTGTTTATGTTGAGTGTCCTCTTAGCATACTGAAAACTGAAAGGCAATTAAGAGAAGCAGAATTAGAATAAGATAGGAAACAGCCCTGTTTGGAAGGTAGGTAAGTGAAAATGTATAAAACCAGTTCGTTTTTCTTGACAATTTAAACTTCAGTATTAATAATAATAAGATTAAAAAAAAAGGAAAAGAAAGAAAGAAAGAAAGAAAGAAAGAAAGAAAGAAAGAAAGAAAGAAAGAAAGAAAGAAAGAAAGAAAGAAAGAAAGAAAAGAAGACATTGATTGTTGCTTACAAGCCAGGTAAAATCTTCTGATTTGGAGATTTTATTTCCAGTAAATTTAATTAGCTGTCTTTGTGAAAATACAAGAAGTGCATGTAAATGCAAGTGAGTTTTCTTCATAGATCTTGGTCAAAAAAATCATTATGTGTTTTGCAAACAAAAATGAAACTGAATTAGTTGGCCTACAATTTAACTACTTTGGTCATAGCTCTGATCCATATAGGCGTGAACAGAATGTGCTTTTGCTTCTAGAAAATACTCTGGTTTAGCTGCTTAGGAGACAGTGCAAACAGTGCTCTGTTTGTCCTGTCAATATTTTAAGATCTGAACCAAGTGTATATCAAAACACTGCAAGGAAGAAATTAGAGTTTGTCAATGCCCGCTCTTCTTGTCCTCCACATGTAAACATAGCTCAACAACTTAACTTAACTGAAATCAGATAGGTAATTATATCTGATTTCACTTTAACTTGAACAAAGAAGATTGATCACTGGGGAACAAATAAAAAATTATTTAAAGTAAACTACTGGATTGAAGATTAAACTGTGCATAATAACATACTGATGGTTTTTCTCTGCTTATAGTCTCCAGTGGACATAATCAACTAACAAACTATAATAATGTGATGTAGTTTGACCCATCATAAAAGGGTCTTCAGTCACAAGCATTTATTTCATAAAAATCAGACTCAGTTATTTGTGATGGCCAGAGTGTGGAAACAGAAAATATTACAGAAATGTAGAGGCTTTTACTTTACATTAACAATGTGTATAATCAGAGAAACAGGTAGAGATGGCATCCTCATTTGCATCTAATGGAATAAACATGGCACTGAAGAACCCTTAAATATGTCCATTCTTCTCATAAGAATTTTTAGCACTAATTTCATACTCAAATACTAAATTATCTTGCTGAAGTGGTGCAATGTTAAAAGACACAGTTAATGAGTTACTTCTTCAGAAATGCAGTTACCTGTGTCAATGTTATAAAGAATATGTCAAAAAAAAGAAGATGCAAATTATGAAGTAGTAAGAGTCAACTTAATTAGTCATTTCATTATGCACAATGAATTTTGTACTCAGGTACAGACTTCTTAAAAGTATAGTGAATGTATTAGTCTGCTTTTATGTAAAAGACAGGTTAAGACTGAAAGGCGCAAAGCCAAAGGAGTCCTGTAATAAAATGTGTACCTTCAAAAGTTTAAAGAAGAGAAAAAGATTCTAGCATCACATTATTGGGATAAAATACTGAACAAGTTCACCATTCAACAGCTCTTTGTCTCCACTTCATGAGCTCTAAAGTTGCAATAAAAATGTTTTACTATTGTTATTATAGAAATTAGGGTCTTAAATTGCATGCATAAGTAGAAATCTCAACTTTTCCTATTAGAAATAGAGATATGGATTGGTTTCTCTGGATTTGAAATTATTTCCAAGCACTGCAGTTGGGAATATTTAACTTTTTTGTCTAATATGTTTGCTTTTTCCAATTTTTGTGAGAGTATTTCATGCTTTCTAGAACTTTGGCTTTCAGTAACTTTTGAAAATATTTGATCTTACAAGAGTTATTTACAACCTGACAAAGAAATACAGTCTTTATTCGTTGAATTCAAAGATTTTTAAATAAATAGTCTAACCTGAATTGTTTTAAACCCAGTTGTGTTGAGTTTTATTCTTGAATGAAGGTGGAAGGCAGGAAAAGCAAAAAACTACTTATTTTATGTTCAAGAATGTGCCTCCTTTTCTTGCTATTTCATTCTTGGTTTTTTATTTTCATTTGAATTTTGTCATTGAAAATTTCTGATTGGTGATGAAAATTGGCAATTTTCACATTGGAATATTCTTTCAGAAAGAGACTATATGTTGGCAGCAACAGGTTTTGTAAGAATTATTGCCTTTGATGATAAAATTGTTTTCAGAAAAAGTGAAAGTCTTCAATAATGTTTCTTTAGAACAGAACATTCATATTTTGAAATACTTTTGTATTCATTTCAATATTCAAAGTGCAGAGCTTTAATAAAATGGCGATATATGATTCTTTTTCTTTTCAAAAGACAGTAATAAAAGTGACAGAAAATTAATTATTTTGAGCATTCTCTTATAAATTTCGAGGGCTCAGTGTTTCATTTGCTCTGAAACATATGATGCGCAGACAACTTAAAAAAAACCCCACCTCATAACAAATGGGAACCTTGGTTCCTATACAACTTTTGAATGTACTAGTCACTTCTTTTGAGGGAGTAAATCATGTTAAAGAAACAAGATGAAAAAGATTAATTCATTTACATAATGTGTTCTGACCACTTAATGAAGACCAGACTAAAACTTCTTTTGAAATCTTTGCTATGATTCACACCATCTGCAAGAATGAAATCTCTGCTATGATTCACACCATCTGCAATAACAATGAACATTTCATTGTTCTCCACAATACAAATTCTCTTTGATGTTATTCAAAACCTGTATTTCACCTCCTGTCTACATGGCTGTTTATAATTTCACCATTTGGTCAGGTGGTGAAAGATTCTTAGTAAAGAGAGACATTTGTCCAGTAAAGCACAGCTAACAAAGGATAATTGTTTTAATTTTTCTAAATGGAAATGTTGGAACTATTTATACCAGATTTTCAAGAAATCAAGTATCTTTATTAAAAAGAAAGATAGTGTTGTCAGGAAGAGTAAATAATTACATACATAACTCAGCTGGTATTGCTCTTAGATACAAATTCTCATGCTAGTTATGTAAGTTCATTTGACCACCTATGTTCATCTCAAGAATGAAAAGGATCCAAGATTGCATATAATAAATACAGATTTCTACAGAAAAGTCTTTGATTGAACAGATTATTGAAATCACAGGGAAAAAAGTAATTAATTTTAGCAAAGGTATTGAATTTTTTTCATGCCAAGCCACATCAATGTATTGCTCCCTCATATTCATCACATAAAGAATGGGAAAGACTAATAAATACCTTACTTTCCCTAACTTGTTTTTTCCTTCTGAAACAGCAAGTACATGATACCATTGTTTTCACATCCATTAAAATTAGTCTGCAAAAATCCCTGAGACAAAGGAGGAAGTGAAAATTTTATCCAGAGTGGAAATGCTATAAGTTCAGTATAACTGCAAGACAGAAGAGGCTGTGCAAATGTGGCAAATTAATTTTTTTTTTGTCACTGCATTAGGGGCCATGAGCCAGGTATCCAGTTCTGTTGTTTTCAATTGCATAAATTCTGAAAACACAACTAATTAGAAAGAATAGGAAAAACAAGAATGTGCATTACAGAGTGCTCCTTACTGTTTTTTAAAAAATTCATTGGAAAGCACTGTTTTCTATCAAATTTTCTCTCTTTCATAACACTTCATTTGCCAGTCAAGGATTCTTTACACTTTTAACAGATAAATAACATATTAAATCAATACAATGAATTTAGACATTACCTCAAACTAACATTAATAAGATACTAATACTGCCAACAAAATAAGGCTGAGTGGAAATAAGTTTACCTCATGGCATTTAAATACAAAACATGTTGAATTTACTATAAAATCAGGAAATGGATTTCTACAAACAAAAATAAGAAGTTGTTAATAAATAGACAAATAAATGTTCTGAAAAGTAAAATGTTGAATTTCTGAGCAGTTATGTGGCTAAAATATAGGTCCAGTTTGCTCTGTGTTATATGGTATTGTCCCAGTATTTTCACTAGCTTATCACACCCAGCGCAAATTGATTTATAGTCCCAGTTCACTGGAAGCCTGAACTTTGTTGTCGTCAGAGAGAGTTATCATTGACATCAGCCTCAAGGAACAAAGAATTGAGCCCTTTATGTTCACTGCTGTGACTTATTTGTACAAATAAGCGTTATACATGAAGGCATTGTGAAGTAGTAGCATAATACATTGGCCTATGGGGCAAAAATAGTGACATTTTAGCTACACACTGCATTCATTAGTAGCTAAAAAAGTGCCACCAAACACTTTTGTCATCATAGCTTTGCAAACCTTTTCTCCAGAAACCTTTATTTTTCCACATAAAATACCTAACTTCTGCCTTTTCAGTATCTAAATCTTTCTTTTTATACCCAGGTTTTAATTTCTCTATTCCTCTACAAACATAATTGATATTATCTTAATATATCCGTTTGAATGAATTCAACACCATAACAGGCCCTGAGATGTGTTTCCTCTTTAAAAGGTTTTTTGGTTGGTGTGGGCAAGCATTTACAAAAATAAAACATATATTTTATTTCTTTAGGTGAAAGTGCAGGTTCCAGTGTACTATAGGAAGTGAGGTGTCCAAGTTCACTGTGAGCATGCCACATCCCATAATATCTGTGTAACAGTCACTAATATTCAATTTTTGTGAGGAAGGAGTTAGAAGGAAAAAACACTTTTCGTTTTAGCTTTCACAGGTAACTGTTTTATAATGATCAAAAATTCTAAAATCAAACCTAACAGCTTTGTTAAACAGAGTTGGACTCACATAAATCAGCTCTGAATTTCACTTGCATAGAACAGAACTGGATTCAGGTATACTTACAAGAAATTAACTGCTATGAGAAATCTATTTAACTTTGCTTTGTTCTGCCTCTGAAGTTGTAGTATTTGTCCTTCCTAAGGTAGAGAAGCTTTTCTATGAATTCTTACAGGTAATGCAGAAAAAATTTCAAACACAATCTCTGGTCCGGGAAATTTATTTTATACATCTTAATTCCTATTTTTTTTCTACTTCACTTTATGCAGTAGTCAGGAGTATAATCTTTCTTCATATGTGTTCTCAAGAGTACAAAATCTGTGTGTTATACACATGACTTGCACAGTTTTCCAAGCTATTTACTCTCTGTGGGGTGTTTTTGGTTTTTTTTTTAATTTTGCTGATGGATGGCTATGAATTTTGCTGATGGATGGCTATATGCAATACTAATTCTGCTTATGTTCAGCTGGAACATCTGTATAGTAGGGGTTCTATTGTATTTTAATCATCCAGCTGTGTTCCACCAGGTGCCTGACAGCCCTGACTGAGTCCAAAACTCATAGGATGCCTTGTGTAAGGACTTGAAAGCTGCTTTGTGGAAAATTCAGTGCCTGAAGTGTCCCAGCCCGTGGAGGCAGGGATTTGAGAGGTTCCTGAATTATCCAATACAAAGATGAAGCATAATCTCATCTATTCTGAGTGCATGTCAATGACTATACAAGTGCTCTACTTAATAGATAATTATAAAAAAGAAGGCACTTTGGAGCATTGTCTGTCAGATTTTTTTTCCTGTTGTAATAATTTTTGTTATAGAAATTATGGTGAAAAAATGAAAAAAAATTCAAATATTTAAAAAGAAAATTGCTGTCTTCTACATGTCAGATATTTAACCACATGTAGCTGTGTTTTTAGACATCCAAGTCTACCACTACTTCCAAAGTAGTTATATTTGAAGCTTCTGCTCAGATCTGGTGCTGGTGTCAAACCTGGGAGAGGAGATTTTGAATGGTAGAAGAGTATTTAGAATTTAGACTGTATATATCAATGACTAAGGTTTGACCTTAGTAAGGGGATGGAACTGCATTAAGTGTGTAATCTGAAAGACATCTTGCCATCCTCTCATCCACCAATACAAGTGAACATTGGGTTTTTTAAATCTAAGCTCTCACTTTCCTTTTTCTTTTACTCTAAGAAAGTAGTCTGGATAAGTAGAAGCATTTTTATGTCTGTATTTGTAGTAATATCAAGTTTATACTGAGGCAGAACACATCTGTTCAAAGGAGGTGGGAATAATTCACATTTCATAAAATACACACAAGATAGGTGTCTCACTACCTATCATTGTAAAACACGTAATTGTCTAGAACTCAAATAAAATAAATGGGGACTGGTAGAATGTTCATTGCAATGAACAAATATTCACTTTTGCGTGCCAACAACAGTGAGTATGAAATAGGGGAAGACTTAGAGGGATTTGTTAACAAAATTTTGTCATCTTTTGGTTTTATTATTTAGTTGTACATACAATGTAAAATTTCTTCTGATTCTTCATAAATACATGAAATATGTTTGGTTCCAATTAAGAGAACAGCTTTATTTTTCCAGAAAAAAAAATCTCCTTTAGTTTTAGAATATTTTTTTTAAATGCACTGAAGGTGTCATTTGCCATTCAGAAATTAATCAGAGTAACCAAAGCTATTCTAGTAAAACAGTCTTCCTACAGACATATGACCTCAGGTACATCCTTGTATATGAGATCATTTTAAAAGACAGTGGGGAATATGGTAAAACCTTAATATATTTAAATTTGACAATACAACAAAGCCAGCATTTATGAAAATCCAGTGACTTAGTTTGTGTTGTATTATGAGACAGATTTACATCCCCAATAAACACTAGAGCTATAGTATATCTTTTACTTTCATTTTTCCTCCTTGCTCTTCTCCACCTGTATTTGATCAGGTACAAAAAAATAAAAGCATGTTACCTCAATTTTCACAAAATGTAGAATTAAAAAAAGTTTTAGTTCCTCTCAATTTTCTTTCTGGAGGCTCCAAGCAGCTGCTAATAATTATGTCTGCAATTTTAAAATATGACCCCAGGTTAGTTGTGCTAGTTTATTTACAAGATTCTCCAGTATTTGGTTAGACTCCTATGTTTAATAAGGATGTTAGCTAGAAAGAGTTGAGCCATTTATTTCTGTAATGTCTATTAATGAACTGTCTGTTCTCTGCAGGATCATTTAACTGGGTAAACACAAAAATGAGGTTATATATTCTAGTAAGAGTACTTCTAACACATATTGGGCAGTCACACTGCAAATGTCGCCTCCTTCCATTAATGGAATATTTTCAGTGCTCTTTTGTTTCATGTATGTTGTAGATGTCTAGAGTTGAGCAATTGATTTCTAAATGCAATAAAAATAACAACTGAAATTACAAGAAAACTGTAGATTTGTGAGAAAATCAGTAAATAAATCCAAGTATTTTCTCCCTTTATTTTCGTGTTCTGGAGCCTTAGACTTAGTTGGTTGTATATTTTCTGTTTCCAAGAAGACAAAGAGAAGTAAATTAGTTCTGCCTGACTCATGTGAGGTCCAGCACAAGACAAGACTCAAGCAGCACATTCTGTTTAGAGTTTGGAGCTCATAAGTAAAACAATATCCTCTTGAAACTGAAGTTGCAGAGGTCAGAAAACTTGACCTTCTATGTGTAGGTGTTGACTCTAGTAGAGAAGTACACTATTTAGGGTTGTGCAAGAGTGCAGAAACAGGTAGAGAATGTAATGATTAAGTTCCTGAGGCAGATGTAGAGTGGTAAAGGCAAAGCATGATTCTTCTGTAGAACAAGAGGGGAAAAAATCCTACCAAAATAGCTAAAAAAATTTTGTTCTTCCTCGTCCTTTCTATCATGATGTATTTTCCTTTAAAATATAATATTTCATCAGCATTGTATAAATTTTTCTTTCTGTAAGTTCTTCAAGAAAAGATGGCACTGGCAATGATACTTAACATCAATTTGGTAATTGTCTCTATTATGGGACCCTTTACTTCAGCCTAAGCTTGCCAAACTTTAAGCATTTTCGGCAGAATTTTCCTGCTCATTGCATGCCTTTGTTTAAAGGGCATAAGAGAACAGCCAAATTCCATGTGGTTATGCCATTTCAGACATTAGTTTACTAAAAACTTTGGTATTTGCCAGAATTCAAGCTACTGAGTATACAAGTACTGTCCTTTGAGATTACAAAACTATTGTCCAGATTTAACAAAAGCATAATTTTCTGAAACTGCAGCTCAGACACAAAACTTATCAGAGACTGACTACCAGGTTGTTTTACAATGATGATTGTTGTAAGCATGCTGAATTTTCACAAAACTGTCATGGGCTGAGTGAAGTAAGTATTTTCTGCTTGGGAGATGAGCAAGGCCTTTTCTGTGATTTCCTCTGTAGGTTGTCAGGAGATGCTGTGCAGTATAATACTGAGAGTGTAGAAGCTTAAATTGGAATTTGATCAGGATTGCTTTGTCTGATGACTCCTGTGCAGGGGGCTGGCTGCCTTGCTGAACTGTGAGGTACTTGCTGGGTGGAGCAGGGGAAAACAGAATTTGTCTAAGAGAAGACATTATCAAAAACTTTGAGATGAGCTGGCAGAGAGGATTATGTTAGCAATCAGATTGGCACAGGAGACAGAGGGAAATCACAATGAGAGTAGCTGTAAGCCAAAGAACAGAAATGAACCTACTGTTTAGGCACATGTCTATTCAGAATATGGATTTAAGCTTAAGGTTTTGGGTTTTGTTTTTTGGTTTGGCTTTTTTTTTTTTCTCAAATATTGCAGTCTATCAACAAAATGAGTCAACATCTTCTGTATCACAGAATCAAAGAATAATAGTATCATAGAGTTGTTTGTCGTGGAAGGGGCCTCAGAGATCACTAGTTCCAGCTGTCCTGCCATGGGTGGGGACACCTTCCACTAGACCAGGTTTTCCAAGATCCTGTCCAACAGGGCCTTGAACATTTTGAGGGAGGGGACACCCACAACTTCTCCCAGCAACCTGTTCTAGGCCTCACCACCATCACAACAAAGAATTACTCCCTAGTATCTGATCTAAACCTTTCAGTTTGAAGCCACTCCCCCTTGTCCTGTCGCTACATGCTCTTGTAAAAAGTCCCTTTCTATCCTTCTTATGATATCTCTTCAGGTAGTGGAAGGCTGGAACTAAGGAACTCTTAAATCTTTTCTCCAGGCTCAACAATCCCAGTTCTTTCAGCCTTTCTTTATAGGAGAGGTGCTCCATCCCTCTGATCACCTTGGTGGCCTCCTCTGGACTCTCTCCAGCAGCTCCGTGTCCTTGCTGTGCTGGGAGCCCAGGGCTGGAGGCAGCTCTGCAGGTGGGGTCTCACCAGAGTGGGACAGAATCCCCTCCCTGCCTGCTGCCCACGGGGCTCTGGGTGCAGCCCAGGACACACTTGGCTCTCTGGCTGGGAGTGCCCATGGCTGGCTCATGTCCAGCTCTCACCCACAGCACCCCCATGCCCTTTTGGGCAGGGCTGCTCTCCATCTGTTCATGCCCACCCTGACCCAGGTGCAGCTCCAGCATTTGGCCTTGTAAATCCTCATGAGATTCCCATGGGCCACAGCTTCAGCTTCTCCAGGTCCTTCTGGATAGCATCCTGTCCCTCAGGAGTGTCAACTGCACCACTCAGCTTGGTGGCATCTAAGAAAAAGAAAGAAAATTATACCTAAAAATGAACTTTTCAAAAGACAAAGACTTCCAGAAGGTAATGTGGCAGGAATTTATTACACTGTCTACAGCTTGTTTATCAATTTATTACATCCTTTAACTTAACAGATAAATGAAGTCAGTTGTGTTATCTAATAGCTATTCAGCAAATTTATCGCATGCTGGGGTTTATATCTAAACACTGGGATTTATATAACTTTTGAATTCATTCGGGAAGTCTTAGCAGAATTAACCCTGTTTTGTTGAGATACTAAAGTCCAGAAAAGTGTGGTACTGAGTCCTTGTCAAAGAGACAGTAAGATACAACACACATAAAAGAAAGGTCTCCAATACAACCAGAAAGGAATGAAAAGGAATGGAAAGTAATGAGGAAGGAGATGGAAAGAAAGTGAGATAAAATTGCATATTTATGTGAAGTACCTTAGTACAATTCCAACTCACATATAGATAATATAGCTGTGTGAAGAAACAGTTATAACTTTAATTAATTAGATTTAACTAAGATTTAATAAGATTTAACTAATTGTCAGCTTTAAATGTATGAGATGGTCAAAGAGGTGTTCACATTCTGAGAGCCTGTTTTTCACAGGAAATGGATTATCAGAGGGATGATACAAAATGTTATATTCATACATTTAAAGTTAACAATGTAGCAAGCTATGGCAGCAGTACTCTGTACAACTGAAAAGTTTTCATATTCTTCCATCCTGGTATGTATCAAGTACATGGCTTTGTGTGTGTGTAAGTGTATACATGCTTTCAACATTATCTTTTGCCCTAACATCATTATAAATTATAATTTATTTTGTCTTCAAATATAAGATTGTCAAGACCTGACAATTTATCCTAACATAGTATTTCATTATGAACCTGGCTTTCTCTGTTTTCTTTCTTAGTTTCACAGCATTCCACTGACAACAAAAGAGGTATAATAGTTTAAATGAGGGAGGTGAGTAGATAATAAGAAAATAGTGTGCCTAAAATCTTCACAGTACAGATGATTTGGAGTGTAGCTGTTCCACCAAAAATTGGAGTATTGACTGCATTAGGAAAGTATTTATCAGACTGAAAGATGATAGTTCAGGTGTTCTGTGTACATAATGGATAATAATATACTCATAAATATGGCCAAAATTTGAAAGAGAACTTTTTGGCTCCCTGGTGAGCTGCAGAAAATGAATAAACTGATGTATGATGCAATATGAAAAGTAATTAAGTATTAAAGAGAATCAAGCAAGCCTTGCGGTCAAGAGCATCAGCTATTCTAACAAAGAATCGGTTATTACAAATCCCAGTTCATTCAGTCAATGGACCTTCTCATCATGCCGAAATCAAACATGCCAAGTATCTGCTAAATCTGATACGTTTTCAACCTACCACAGAAGTGAGAAACATAGCTTTTTTGCTTGTTTGTTTGTTATTTTAATATTTGTTCCCCCATGTCGTGGGGTGACAGCCTTTATCCCAATATCGTGTGTTGTGTCTGGCAGCTGCGCCTTCTCCTCCCCCGGCCGTCTTGCCGCGGCGGGGCGGAGAGGGAGGGGTGTGAGTGTGACCAGGCACCTTGGCTTTTGCTTTTGGCTGCTTGGCTTGGCTGGCTTGCTTGCTTGCTTGCTCCTGCCTCGGCTGCTAGCTGCTTTTTTGCCGCTTTCTGCTTTCTACGCTGGTTTTTTTCCCCTTTTTCTTTCGTTCCCTCTTTCTTACCCTCCCCCGAAGATATTGGACCGGCTCCGGACCTGACCTGGGACGTCCAGGACCCCCAGAGTCTGCGAGAGAAGCTCAGCGCCCTCCACAGCACTGCCTGGTTTTCTTTTCTTTTCTTGTGTTGGGGAGTGTTCTTTTGTTATTTGTTAATAAATAGGTTTTGTTTTCCACTGTGCTCCTCCGAGGAATTCCTTCCCAAACCCGGTATTGGGGGAGGGGTGGTTGGAGGTTTTTTTTTAGGGAGCTCCCTTTTGGAGATTTCCCCTAATTTGTCCTAAACTAGGACACACCATTATTCAGAATTAAACTTCACTGCTACACCAAGTGAACATATTCTTATTGTAGCTGATGATCTCAGTTGTTTTAAACAGTTTGTGGGATCCTGAAGATGGATCCAGTGCTGATCAATGTACAGAAGAAGTATTAATGCAGGAGAACCTTCACTGCAATGCTCCTCTTCATGCAGAGAAATGTTTCTCAAGGACTGCTCAGATCCCAGCTGGTAATTAAATAGCACAGTCTGAGTTTACACATCCTAGTTAAGCCTGTGAAATTATGAAAATATTTCTCTATCTTTGTAATAATTTTTTAGGTAACAGTTGCCTTGTCTACAGAAAAATTTGGGAAACTAGTAAGTATGGGACAAAGAGAGCTGTGGCCTTTTCACTTGACAAATCGATGTCACATATAGAACATTTGAGGCAGAATTGTGTTTTACTTTTCAAAACTTTATTTTATTGATTGCTCCTTCATTAAAACTATTCTTTAAAAGTAACATTTTCTATATATAGTTGAAATATTGGATTTTTTTTTTGACAAAGGGACATAAGTTTTGGTTTTGTACATGTTTAGAAACCTATTAAATACTAAATCATGTAGAATCTGATGGCGGAGCACATGAAATACTTTGCAATAAACATTTAAAGAAAATACAAACTCTCCTAAATAGAGAAATTTCAAGGCAAAAGTAAACTTCAAAGTTTACTTTTACATATATATATTAAAAAATGGCTCTACTTAAAGTGATGGCAAATATTTGAATGTTGTGGATTACATTTGGAAGGAGACCAGAATGTTTGAATTAAAAAAAATATATATTTGAAAAACTACCTTGTATTTAAAATAAAAAACAGTGAATATATTAAATCTCTATTCACTGGTTCACATAAATACCTTGGCTACAGAACAGATAAAAGGTTTTCATACAAAACATTACCATACAATTTATATCTCCAATAGAAATATGTAATTAAAGAAAAACATAGAAAAAGGGATGGTGTGTTGAAAATTGAAGACATCATACTTGTGACATAAGGAAAATAAAACCACAAAAAGGAAAGACACTTCCAGGCGACAAAATAGACAGCAAAATTACAAGCACAGCAAAAAGTAAATATGACGATTACAAAAGGAGGAAGGAACGAAGTGTCGGAAGGAAGTGTCGGAAGGAAGTGTCGGAAGGAAGTGTCGGAAGGAAGTGTCGGAAGGAAGTGTCGGAAGGAAGTGTCGGAAGGAAGTGTCGGAAGGAAGTGTCGGAAGGAAGTGTCGGAAGGAAGTGTCGGAAGGAAGTGTCAGAAGGAAGGAAGGAAGGAAGAGATTCTCAGGGGGAATGAGGGAAGGAAGGTAGAGTCAGAAGGAAGTCTCAAAAGGATGTGTCGGAAGGAAGTGT